>NW_026075051.1:0-1504 GCF_014885135.2 Alexandromys fortis
TTTTTTTTTTTTTTTTTTTGAGACAAGGTCTCAGACTTGCTGTGTAGCCGAGGCTGGCTTTCATCTGGCCCTCACCTCTCAAGTGGTTGGATTGCAGGCCTGAATCCTGGTGCTTGCTTCAGTGACTTCCTGAACTTTAGATCTTTTCCCTGCTGAGGAGCAAGGAGAGAACTGTTACCTTTCTGAGTGGACTTGAAGTTAAGTGCAAGATGGCTAATACTTGATTCTGAGTCCTCGGAACTCAAGAGGGTGTAGCCAGCTCTCTGAGTGAAAAGGATTTGGGTAGAAGAAAGGAAATTTAGATCTTTATGCCTGACAGGAAAGTACGACGTGATGATTGTGTTCTTTGCAGTTAGTCGTTTTTTGCTATCGCTATGAAGTTTCGTTTAGGCAGTATTCTTGTGTTTAGTTTTTCTTGGGGGGTGGGGTAGGCTTTAAAAATCAGTTTTTAAAATAAATGTGAGTTGTAAGCAGGTGCAAGTTAATATGATTGCTTTCATATATGTAACTTTGACCTTTCTTATATTGTAGATATTGTGGTCAACAATGCTGGGTGAGTTTTTAATCTTCATTTTACACACCATTGTATTCATTACTGTATATTTTCCCTTTTACTCTGACCATACGTATTATCACTATTTTAGAATCCTGAGGGACCGTTCCTTCTCCAGGATAAGTGATGAGGACTGGGGTAAGCTGTTTCTCATGCTTCTGTGGGATGTAACTATACATTTTGTCTTTTTAATATTTAATGTGTTTATGTAGTTAAGGAAACACTTTCCATTTGCTGCTGTTAATATAAATGAATTTAGTCTATTGACAATGACTTTTATAGTTAGAAGTATCATCTTTTTAAACATTTGTTAAAAAATAGGTAAGTCGTTTGCAGAAGTTACGGAAAACACTTTTGTTTCTTGCGGTGTTTCTCCTCTTCTCTCCCTAAGAGGCTGTCAACTTCTTTTTTTTTTTTTTTTCGTATGTTTTATATAGTTGTCCTCTTGCCCCCCAGGAGTAGAGCAGGATTTAGAAGAGCCCAGGGCACTACAAATTAAAATCAAAGATGTTAGGAGAGTAGAACAAAACCTACACGCTTATCTGAAGTTTCTTTTTTTTTTTAAATATTTATTTATTTATTTATTTATTTATTTATTATGTATACAGTATTCTGTCGTGTGTATGTCTGCAGGCCAGAAGAGGGCACCAGACCTCATAGATGGTTGTGAGTCACCATGTGGTTGCTGGGAATTGAACTCAGGACCCTTGGAAGAGCAGGCAATGCTCTTAACCACTGAGCCATCTCTCCAGCCCATTTTTTTAAATATTTATTTATTTATTTATTTATTATGTATACAATGTTCTGTCTGTGTATATGCCTGCAGTCCAGAAGAGGGCACAGACCTCATTACAGATGGTTGTGAGCCACCATGTGGTTGCTGGGAATTGAACTCAGGACCTTTGGAAGAGCAGGCAATGCTCTTAACCTCTGAGCCAACTCTCCAGCCCT
>NW_026075052.1:0-1502 GCF_014885135.2 Alexandromys fortis
TCCATCCATCCATCCATCCATCCATCCATCCATCCATCTATCTATCTATCTATCTATCTATCTATCTATCCATCTATCTATAGTTTTTCAAGGCAGGGTATCTCTGTAGCTTTGGAGCCTGTCCTGGAACTCACTCTTGTAGACCAGTCTGGCCTCAAACTCACAGAGATCCGCCTGCCTCTGCCTCCCGAGAGACGGGATTAAAGGCGTGGGCAACCACCGCCGGGTTGCACGCTACTTTTGAAAATTTATGTGTTTTCAGAGCAACGGGAACAGATACCGGCGGCCCAGGTGATCCATCTCTCAGTGTCTCTGTTATACTTTCCTCACAGTTCTGCATCCAGAACAGCTTCACGGTTGATGGCTGAGATGTCCAGCCTCACCGACTACTCTAGCCAAGACTTCGGATAAGCCTGCACTTTCCCATTGCACGATGGACAACAAACAACACAACAGTTAACTCTCCTAGGACTTAACCATTATCCCGTTCTTCCCAGGGTCTAAAGATGCCAGCACCCCAGACAGACAACAGGAAGCAGTCTAGAGAAAACAATGTCCATATTCCTCAGAGGTGGGGTAGTTGGCCATTCGATGGGTTATAGATGTTTGCCATCCTTAGGGAGGTTGGTTACAGGCTGTTATTGAGCATAGTAAGGAAAAAAGCTAAACAAAGGGGTTAGATTTTAGGGTCTCTTTTCTGAAGGAAAAAGGGAGGGTACAGTATAAGATGATGAGATGGATTATTGAGTCTACTTTTAAGTAACCACTAGTATCAAATATTTTACACTGGTATGGATTTTTGCATATTGATATAAATTTTAAGGTATTTATGTTATACTGTATGCACGTTTCTATTCTTGAAGTTTTTTGTTTTTTATTTGTTTATTCATTTTTGGTTGGTTAGCTTTATTTGTTTGTTTTTTGAGACAGGGTTTCTCTGTGTAGTTTTAGAGTCTGTCCTGGAACTCACTCTGTAGACCAGGCTGTCTATTCTTGTTTAAGGTATTGTACCTATGCAGTCCACTTAAAAAGGTTACATAAAATTTTAGTCTTCTAGCAGGGCGGTGGTGGCGCACGCCTTTAATCCCAGCACTGGGGAGGCAGAGGCAGGCGGATCTCTGGATCTCTGAGTTCGAGGCCAGCCTGGTCTACAAGAGCTAGTTCCAGGACAGGAACCAAAAGCTATGGAGAAACCCTGTCTTGAAAATAAAAATAAAAAAAAAAATTTAGTCTTCGAAAGCTATTTAGGATAATAAATACAGGTTAATAGTTATAACTATCAAACAATCATGTAAGGTATGTTTTCAAGGTCGTGTAGAGAAATACATTTTAGATAGACATGTCATCTTCAAACACTACAAGGACTTGTAGAATGTGACATTTAAAATGTTTTAATGGGGGGCTGGCGAGATGGCTCAGCGGTTAAGAGCACTGCCTGCTCTTCCAAAGGTCCTGAGTTCAATTCCCAGCAACCACATGGTGGCTCACAACCATCTGTAATG
>NW_026075053.1:0-1447 GCF_014885135.2 Alexandromys fortis
GCCTCTCAAGTGTTGGGATTAAAGGCGTGGGCCACCGCTGCCTGCCTGAACTATTTCTTAAAGACATTAGAAAAGCATTGAAATGTTGGACTAACTGAAGTGTCAAGGACTCCAATTAATTTTCACCCTGTTTTTATGTTAACTTGAAATATAAAAAGACATCTGCTTCGTGATACTTTCATGGGACAGCTACAGCTCAGCCCATGTATCCAAGTCACATGAGAAACTGACGGGAAACGCTGGCCCCACAGCTAGCAGTCACCTTTCAACATCTGGCTGCTCCTTCCCGCTCCAGGTACGTGTGACAACGCTGCAGCTATGAGTGGAATCTTAAAGAGGAAGTTTGAAGATGTGGACGCCTCCTCGCCCTGCTCCTCTGCCCGGGAATCAGACGACGAAGTCTCCAGCAGCGAGAGCGCTGACAGCGGGGACAGCGTCAACCCGTCCACCTCTAATCACTTCCCCCGTGAGTACCCGTGTACCGGAACCGCTTCCGGAGCCGCTAGCAGGTTCTGCCGAGGGGGCGGGGCAGCGGGGGCGGGGGAGGAAATCTTGTGTAGTATTGGTCATTTTCATCTTTACCTTTATGGCTAGACGTGTGTTTTTAAATTTCAGTAATCAGTGAAATAGAAAAATCAAATAAAAACGAGATAGTTTTGAGACACACCTCAGTGGATTCCATTATGTATGCAGAGTTAGCAGTGTTTTTATTTGGTCCTCTTAGCCCACTGAGTTGGCAAAAGTAGGCGTTCTTTTCCTCCCGCTCTTCAAAGAAGCATGTAGTACACGGGGCGCAGATGGGAAATATGGAGTAAGGCATGAACTGACGGTAGGGAAGCAGGCATATCCCCGTAGCCGAAACGATCCGGGAGGAAATGAAAGGTCGCATTTTGCGTTTGCTAGTGGAAAGTGTTGGCGGTGGTAGGAAACAGTTTGCCCCGCCACACACTGAAGCGTGAGAGGCTCCAAGTTCTCCACAGCTGCAGCCCCTTCCCAGGTACTTCTTTTGCACCCAGTGCGTTACAAAGTCCACTGCGGTGAAAATAAGGATGCGTGCTGTGTCTTCCATTCCTTTCTCTGCAATGCTGCCGCCTCAGTAATGTGAGCTTTAAAGAAGGGCTGTGGAAAATTCGGAAGCTCTTGCAACCTAAGCACAAGAAACTGACATGGACTAGTTACATAAGCAAGGGACTTATGTTTTTAGAACAAAGAGATTTTACTGTGAGTCAGGCAGTGGTGGCTCATGCCTGCCTTTAATCCCAGCTCTTGGGAGGCAGAGGCAGGGGAATCTCTGTGGGTTCAAGGCCAGCCTGGTCTACAGAGCTAGTTTCGGGACAGGCTCCAAAGCTACAGAGAAACCCTGTCTCAAAAAACCAAAACAACAACAACAAAAGAATATCATGATAGGGGCTGGAGAGATGGCTCAGAGGTTAAGAGCATTGCCTGC
>NW_026075054.1:0-1444 GCF_014885135.2 Alexandromys fortis
GTGAACAGGGCTTTTGCATCAGAATTGCTTCCTGAAACATCAGCATCACATCCTTGGCCAGTGACTTTAATTTCAGTTTAACGGCAAAGAAAAGAAACTCCTGGAATACAATGAATGTCATCTCTTTCCTCCCAGATGATTAACACCAACACCAACACAACAAAACAACAACAACAACAACAACAAACTCCAAAAGAATTGGGTTAAGTGGTTAGATGTTCTCAAGTTTTTGGTTTTTGGGCCATGGCTGTTCTGGAACTTGCTCTGAAGACCTCTGGCCTCGAACTCACAGAGATCCATCTGCCTCTGCTCTCGAGTGCTGGGATTAAAAGTGTGCACCACCACCGCCTGGCTAAGAATAATCTTTTTAAATACGTGGAGAGATGGGGATTAGGAGCTGACTTGGTGATGAGGCTGCAGATAAGAATTCCCTGTTGTCTAGGTTGCCAGAGGCTTTAGCGTCTTCTCTAGGTGGCGCTCAAGCCGACCACATGACTTGACCGCTATTTTTAACTGGCTGTGTACCCACAGCTCATCTGCCTTCAGACCAGGAGCTCCCTGACTTTACTTCTCAGAGTGTTCTGCCTCTTCGAGCAGTTCAGAAGTGTTTTCTGACTGAATGACTCAGAGACTTTCTTTTCCTTCCTTTCTTTTTTCTTTCTTTCTTTCTTTCTTTCTTTCTTTCTTTCTTTCTTTCTTTCTTTCTTTCTTTCTTTCTTCTCCTTCCTTCCTTTCTTCCTTTCTTCCTTTCTTTCTTGCACTAGCTACTAAGTTACCAGATGCTTAAAGCAGGGATCTAATATTCACTCATGGGTTCTCTAAGGATTTGTGGATTGGACTCAGGAAATGAAAACCCTTCCTAATTCTATGTCCAAACAACCAACTTCCCGCATCTCCTCTGCCTGTGGCTCCACAGCAGACAACTGCTCCTGGCGAAGACTTCCCCTGGGCTGTTAGGCTTCCTCCTGCCCCTCCCCCCCATCTGGCTGTTGGCTATAGCCTGTTTCCTGGCCCCGCACTCATGGTAGGAAAACTGGTGGACAACCCAGTCTGTGCATTGTTCACCATGCATGGTTAATAATAGGTTCAGGACTCAGGAGGGGACTGTAATTTTTAGTGCTGGACCACGCACATGGCAGGTGTTCCTCATCATTGCTTTGATGACTACAGAAAACAATGAAGCCATGATCGTTAGCAGACAGAGAGGAGCCTGAAGAAATGGAGCCAGGCTAGCGGGGTGTTGGCACACGTTTAGTTCCAGCACTTGGGAGGCAGAGGCAGGCGGATCTCTGTGAGTTTGAGGCCAGCCTGGTCTACAGAATGAATCCCAAGGACAGTCAGGGCTACACTGAGAAACCCTGTCTCAAACCAAATCAAAACAACAACAACAACAAACAAACCACCGGGCAAACAATCCAGCACATGCGGGTGAAGTTTTGCAATC
>NW_026075055.1:0-1490 GCF_014885135.2 Alexandromys fortis
CAGTAACCAGGCAGGAGAAGGATAGGCAGGGTTGGCAGGCAGAGAGAATAAATATGAGGAGAAATCTAGACTATAAAAGAAAAGGAGAGAAGAAGGAGGAGGAGGAGGAGGAGGAGGAGGAGGAGGAGGAGGAGGAGGAGAAGGAGAAGGAGAAGAAAGAGGAAGAGGAGGAGGAGGAGAAAGAGGAGAAAGAGGAGGAGGAGAATGAGGGAGGAAAATATGAGATTCCTAGGGCCAGACAGACACCAGTCAACAGACACAGAGCAGAACAGAAAAGGTTAAAAGAAAGAAAGGTTAAAAAGCCCCAACACACAAAAAAATAGATATAGAAAATCAGGTTACTTTATAAGAGCTAGCAAAAAAGGAGCATAAGCTAAGGCCAAGCATTCATAAATGATAAGAAGTCTCTATGTCATGATTTGGGAGCTGGTTGGTGGCCCAAAAAGAGAAAACCTAGCACACTATCCTAGACCTGAAATCTCATTAGAAAGGCAAAATCCCAACTTCACTGAATCAGAGACTGCACTATGGCCCAGCCATCTGTATTTTAGCACATGTGCAAGTGTGAGTGCTTGTATGTACATATGTGTGTGCACATGCATGCATGTGAGGAGCCCTAGCAAGATTACCCTCCCTCACTGAGATCAGCCAAACCTGCCTCCTTCTTCTGCAATATATAGTATATATACTTTTTGTTTAGTTGTATGTAATAACCCTGCCTCTTTGCTCAGATGAATGCAATAACTTTGCATCCCTGTTCAGTTATATATAACAAGCACACTGAGCTCCTGGGGTGTACGGCTACTCCATTAGAGAACCCAGTACAGCTAGCCCCAGCTTTTCTGGGTCCGTGTGTATATATCCTTTACTCATTCCCTCAACACCCCCCAGTCAGGGACCTCCTTGGGACTATACAAGGACTCAGGCAGACGCACCTGCTACATACATGTGACAGCATTTGCAGAGGACAGATATAAACCTCAGGTTTCATTCCTCAGGTAATAGCTGTCTTACTTTTGGAGTCAGGGCCTCTCATTTGAGCTTGAACTTGCCAGTTAGGCTGGACAACTGCTGACCTCCCGAGAGGTCAAGAATTACAATCATGTGCTAATCTATTCACCTTGTTTTCCCATGGGTTCTGGGGATCGAACCTGGATCCTTATCCTTTAAAGGCACCTTTCCACCTGTCTTAGTGTTCTGTTTCCATGATGAGACACCACGACCACAGCAACTCTCACAAGCTCACCAAGGCCAGCTGGACTGGGACTGAAAAAGCATGGGATAAAACCGGACTCTCTGATCATGGCGAACAATGAGGGCTGATGAGAAGCCAAGGACAATGGCACGGGGTCTTGATCCTACTTCATGTTCTGGCTTTGTGGGAGCCTAGCCAGTTTGGATGTTCACCTTCCTAGACATGGATGGAGGGGGGAGGACCTTGGACTTTCCACAGGGCAGGGAACGCTGACTGCTCTTTGGACTGGATAGGG
>NW_026075056.1:0-1499 GCF_014885135.2 Alexandromys fortis
TCGAGACCAGCCTGGTCTACAGAGCTAGTTCCAGGACAGGCTCCAAAACCACAGAGAAACCCTGTCTCGAAAAACCAAAAAAAAAAAAAAAAAGATAAACTCTTAGGAGTGAATATTTATAGCAGCATTAGTCATAGAGCTCAAAGATGGTAAGAACCTTCCTCCATCAACCAGCAAATAAACAAGACAAAGTATGTCCCTACAATGGCAAACAGTCTTTCAGTGAAGAGGAATGAAGTTTGGATTCACGCTACAGCATTGCTCAGCCTTGAGCCTACTCTGTGAAGAAGAGCGGGCCCCAGAATTCTTTCTGAACTGCCCAGAAGAGAAAGCCCAGGGTGTTCGAAATGAGTGTGAAACAGGAAGTGACTCTGGTGAGCTTGGGGTTTTTCTTTTGGGGGTGATGTAATGTTTAGGAATTAGATGGTGATGGTTACATAATTTTTGGTAACTATTGAGTTGCATACTTTAAAAGGGTGCTTTTGTGGTGTATGAATTACAGCTCAATTTAAAGAATAGGAAAAAAAATGTGTGGTGGCCTGAGAGTTTTAAAAGGGGCTTACACATCAGCTTCTGCTACTGGAAAACAATCTGGCTTACTTATTTCTCCGTATCTGTGGGGCCTCTAAGGTCCTCTGTGAACTTTCAGTAAACTCCCCTCCCCCATATTGAAAGGATTTTACTCCTTCACCCCTGGGTCCCTGATGAATGCCTGTTGTCCTCCCATCCCCTCCTGTTTCTAGATTCCCCTTCTGAGACAAATTCCATATTTGGGCTCCCTGATCCTCAGCCAGCAGAGGTTCTAATGATCTGGCAACTGATACTTAGCGTCTCCCTTCAGATTTGACTGTGGTAGACATTTATGTCATCTATGGGTTCCTGGAATTCCGTCAATATCTCCCTCCTCCTTTTAAATCAAACTGTATTCAGACCTCCATGGGCTAAATCCTAGTGTGTGAGCATCAGTGTGTCTGAGCCAAGAGTTATGAAGCTCTAAGTATGTTTAACACCACTGGGGCTGAGGCAGTTGTCCTGTGGGTGGAGACACTCACTCTTCCCTCTTTCCTGGCTTGGTGGAGCAGCGCTCAGCAGAACGCTGGAAGTGCCAGGGGATCATGTTTGAATGCTGACTCCCGCTCAGCCAACTGCTATGGCGCTTGAGATTCTGCAGTTCTGTCCAACCTGGAGTTGACACAGATGCTGTTTCCCCATGTGTCACGCTTAAAGTGAAGCTGATATCCTGCAGAGAAGGCAGCTTTGGGATGGGGTGGAACTGACTGTGAATCACAGCTCTGCCCTGTGTCTATGGGACCTTGGCAAGTTAATTACCACGTGGGCCAGTTTTCTTTCCACATCACGGTAAGACAGAACTCACAAAAACGTGCTTAGCATAATGTCTCAGATTAGCAACGCTGTTTGCCTTTTCCTTTCTCCAAGGGCCAGGAATTCAATGGTGAAAGCTAAGACCAAACAAAACAAACTATATATAATGTTTGAAT
>NW_026075057.1:0-1522 GCF_014885135.2 Alexandromys fortis
TGGGCTAGTCCAGGTGCGAGAATTAGCCTGTAAGGGCTAGAGTTCATGGGCCAAGCAGTTCTTAAATGAATACAGTTTGTGTGTTGTTATTTTGGGCATAAGCTAGCCAAGTGGCCGGGGTGTTGGGGACGCAGCCCCGCCGCTTCATATTTCAACACTCAACAGTTTCAATTGCTTATTAAAATATTCCATTAATCACGTTTCATGTCTGTGAAGCAACTACAGAATTAAAAACAACCTTGGAAATGAACTTCTCCAGCAAGAGGGCTTGGCAAGTGCTGAATTTGGGGCTAACTCTTCAGTGAAAACTGCTTCCACATCCCCTCTCAAGTCCAGCTCAGCACGATCTCTCTCTCTCTCTCTCTCTCTCTCTCTCTCTCTCTCTCTCTCTCTCTCTTCCTTCCCCTTTCTTTTTCTACCTACCTACCTACCTACTACCTATCTGCCTATAATCTGTCTGCCTATGATCTAGCGATCATTTTTATGCATATATATATAATCTGTCTATCACTAAAGAAGAATACATTCCTTCCCAGTGATCAAAAGGAAGAATTGTTCTGACTCTTTCACCTTCTAATGTCTGTTTGACACAGAAAAATGTCCACTAAAGACTTGAGAATTTCAGCAGCCGATGAAACTCTAACAGATTCATGTTTTTCTGACTCAAAGTAGGGAAGGAGCCCAGCCCTTTATACATAAAATTTGCTAATAGTGGAGGTTGAGACAGTGAGTTGTACCATGTTTTAAACAGTGTGGAATGCTCTAAGCACACATCCTTGCTTCTTTAGCAACATTTGCTCATTTTGTTTTCCTTACTAAAACATGTCTGTTCTTTCAGGAAATCTAGAAAATGGAACTATTAACAAAGTGTAAAATAAAAGGGATCTAAAACTTCAGCTCATATTGATAAGCTCAGCCCTGTACTGTACTCCTCCACCCAATGTTTGAATCTTCACAAGTAAGATTTGACTAAAAATATCATCTGAGCATGCTTGTGCTCTCCTGTTGTTTGCTGGGGGACGCTCTTTTGAGATTGTAATTGTGCATCTGCTTTGGTTTCTGCTGCTCTAGGTGAGTCAAATCTGCTTCTAGGATACAAGATTTATACCAACATCTTTACTTCCTCCTCCACCAATAAAGTCCACCTATCAGGAGGACTTCTGGGGTTTGAAGAATGTGGACAATGCCTGAAATATCAAAGATGCAAGCCTTTCTTGTGTTCATGTTTCGCTGTTTAAGAAAATGTCAACTGTCATTCAGGTGGTGATGGCACAGTCCATTAATCCTAGCACTCGGGAGACAGAGGCAAGTGGATGTCTGTGAGTTTGAGGCCAACCTGGCCTACAAGATTTAGTTCCAGGACAGGAACCAATGCTATAGAGAAACCCTGCCTCGAAAAGTGAAACAAACAAAAGAAGAAGGAGAGGAGGAGGAGGAAGAGAAGAAGAAGAAGAAGAAGAAGAAGAAGAAGAAGAAGAAGAAGAAGAAGAAGAAGAAGAAGAAGAAGAAGAAGAAGAAGAAG
>NW_026075058.1:0-1603 GCF_014885135.2 Alexandromys fortis
TTTATTAATTTTGATGGTATCCATAGTTTTTCTTCTCCCGTGGAAACAAGAGAAAAACTCCTTACCCAACATAGCACATCTCCTAGTTTCCATTGTGAGGTCAACACATCCTTGAAATAAATTGGCTGATTTAATTCAGAAGAGTTTTCTATTATCCAATGTCTCTCTTATGCTGTTGTCACTTTCTCATTCAAGGTTAATTCAAGGTTAATAAGGCATTATGTAATCTATTTCTGGGGGTATTTTCCATCCCTTTCTGTTTGTTTAACATATCCATTATAGTTCGATTTGATCTTTCTACAACTTCCTGACCTGTAGGATTGTGTGGTATATCTGTAATATGCTTTATATTATAATAAGCAAAAATAAGTTTACTTTTCTTAGAGACATATGCTGGACCATTATCTGTCTTTATTTTTGCAGGTATACCCATGATGGCCATAACGTCTAATAAATGTGTGATTACTGAATCAGCCTCTTCTGAGTTTAAAGCAGTTGCCCACTGAAAACCTGAGAAAGTGTCAATGGTATGTTGTACATATTTTAATTTTCCAAATTCTGCAAAGTTAAACATATCCATTTGTCAGATTTCATTCCTTTGAGTATTCTTTGGGTTAGTCTCTTCAGTGTTTGGTCATAGAAAGAACAAGTTCAGTTTCTGCATTACCTTGTGCTAGAGGACCTGGCAGACTTATATGGGATCACATGTGTGTTATGTATATGGGACAAAGCTTATTCCTGATTATATCTTGAATCTGTATGAATAATGAGATCAATTCTGTATCATCTGGTATAAATTCGGCAGTTTCAATATGCAAAACAACTCTTTCTGCATATTGTGAATCAATAACTATATTAAGAGTTTCTTTAAAATCCCTTAGCACCATGAAAATAGCATATAATTCTGACTTTTGGACAGAATTGTAAGGGCTTTGTTCTACCTTACTTAATTCTTCTGATTTGTAACCTGCCTTCCCTGTTTTATTGGCATCAGTATAGAATGTACGGGCTCCAGATATTGGAGCATCATGTACAATTTGGGGAAAAATCCAAAAACGTTAACATTTTATAACACTAAGTCTATTGCTTTTGGGATAATTGCTATTAATTTCTCCCAAAAAATTAGCAAAAGATCTTTGCCATGATTCAGTGTCCTTCCATAACTTTTTTATTTATCGGTACTAAAAGGCACTATAATGTCTGCAGGGTCTACACCTGCCAATTGATGAAGTCTCAGTTTACCTTTTATAATTAATTCAGAGACTTTTCCACATAAGTTTTTAATTTTTTTACTTGCTTTATGTGGAACAGCAACCTAATCCTGCCCTGAAAAAGAGGCTGGATGCACACTTTTCATAGGCATGTATAGTATGAGGCCACGCCCAAGTGGGTGGGTAACTTAAAGGCTACTAGTGGTAGGAATTCCTACAGCAAATCATGTCTTGAGTTAATTTGAGGTGCTTCCCACTACAGTGATGCTATTGCAAACTTTATCTCAGTGAATTTGGAAAGATGGTAAAGTTGTTCTGAACTTAACAGGCCACTACTGGCCAAATCATATGCCTCTGGAGAAGAATAGGTCCTGCGTGCGCGTGGGTGCGTG
>NW_026075059.1:0-1499 GCF_014885135.2 Alexandromys fortis
AGCTAACCTACCACCATTAGTCATTGCCTGTAGCTAACCTACCACCATCAGTCCTTACATGTAGCTAACCTACCACCATTAGTCATTGCCTGTAGTTATCTTACCACTAACAATCATGTTCTATGGTTATGTTACTACCATTGACAATGATGTTATTCCCCCAGAATTTATTAAGTACCATGTGTCCAACATCATAGCAGAAGTGATATCTAAATTATATTCTTAAAGAAGAATGAAGTAGATAATTTCCTGTCACTGGAAACTTTTCCAGTAAGATTTAGTTCATTTTTTTTGTATTATGAAACTCATTTATCTTTTTTTATTGTTTTTATTGAGCTATACATTTTTCTCTGCTCTTTGCCCTTCCTCTTCCCTCTCCTTCTACCCTCTCCCATGGTTCCAATGCTCCAAATTTACTCAGGAGATCTTGTCTTTTGCTAATTACCATGTATATTACATTCATGTATGACTCTCTTAGGGTACTCTTTGTTGTTTGTTGTCTAGGTTCTCTGGGATTGTGAATTGTCGGCTAGTTTTTTTTTTTTTTTGCTTTATATCTAAAAGACATTTATGAGTGAGTACATATGATATTTATCTTTCTGGGTCTGGGTTACCTCACTCAATATGATGTTTTCTAGATTCATCCATATGCCTGCAAATTTCAAGAAGTCATTCTTTTTATGCTGTGTAGTACTCTATTGTGTAAATATATCACATTTTCCTTATCAATTTTTTGGTCAAGGGGCATTTAGATTGTTTCCAGCTTCTGGCTATGACAATCAATGCTGCTATGAACATAGTTGAGCACATGTCCTTGTAGTATGGTTGAGTATACTTTGGGTATATACCCAAAAATGGTATATTGCTGGGTCTTAAGGTAGATTGTTTCCTAATTTTCTGAGAATTCACCATACTGATTTCCAAAGGGGCTGTACCAGTTTGCACCCCCACCAGCAATGAGGAGTGTTCCCTTTACCCCACATCCTCTCTATCATATCATCAGTGTTTTTGATCTTGGCCATTCTTAGAGGTATAAGATGGACTCTCAGAGTTGTTTTGATTTGCATTTCTGTGATGGTTAAGGATGTTGAGCATTTCCTTAAGTGTCTTTCAGCCATTTTAGATTCCTCTGTTGAGAGTTTTCTGTTTAGCTCTGTATCCCCCCTTTTTATTGGATTATTTGTTCTTTTGATGACCAATTTCTTGAGTTCTTTGTATATTTTGGAGATCAGACCTCTGTTCGATATGGGGTTGGTGAAGATCTTTTCCCAGTTTGTAGGATGTCGTTTTTCTTGTTGACCATGTCCTTTGCTTTACAGAGCGTCTCAGTTTCGGGAGGTCCCATTAATTAATTGTTGCTCTCAGTGTCTGTGCTACTGGGGTTCTATTTAGGAAGTGGTCTCCTGTGCCAGTGTGTTCAAGTGTACTTCCCACTTTCTCTTCTATAAGGTTCAGTGTGGCTGGCTTTATGTTGAGGTCTTTGATCCATTTGGACTTGA
>NW_026075060.1:0-1525 GCF_014885135.2 Alexandromys fortis
GAGAGAGAGAGAGAGAGAGAGAGAGAGAGAGAGAGAGAGAGAGAGAGAGAGAGAGAGAGAGAGAACACTTCAGGAGTCAGTTCTTGCCTTCTATTTTGGGGCAGATGTCTTGTTTCTACTACTGTGCTGTGCACCACAGGCTCCCAGCCTCCAGTCTCCTGTCTCTCCCTTCCATGGAAGTGCTGGGATTACACATGTGAACCACCACACGCAGCTTCTTTTTTATTTCTAGGCATGGTCTCATGTATTCCAAGTTGGCCTGGAACTTGCTGTGCTCAATGGTAACTTGAAACATTAGCTCTTTCTGCTTCCACCTCTTGAGTGCTGGGATTACAGGTTTGTACCTGACTTTAGGCAGTGCTAGGGACTGAACACAGGGTTTCATGTTTGCTAGGTAAACATCCTACCAACTAAGCTATACCCTCAGCTTCCGCATCCAGCTTTTTATGTGAGTTACGGAACTTAAAATGAGTCCACCTACCAGGCTTTCAAAGTCAGTGCTTTCACTCACTGAACCACCTGTGTGCTGGGACATGTCCTAGAGCTGTGATCTGATAGGTGAGTTATATACTTATGATCTCCATACTCTGTGTGTGGTGCATGTACGTGTGCACATGCATACTCACCATATCCATGGACTTATGCATTATGTGCGTGTGGAAGCCCAATGCTGGTTGGCTGTCTTCTTCACTCATCCTTCATATTATTTTTTGAGACAGGGTCTCTCACTGACCCTGGAGCTTCCCCTTTTAGCTTTATGGCTGGGCCAATGAGCCCGCAAGATCTACCTGTCTCTATCTCTCCCAGTGCTGGAATCACAGACACGCACTGTATCATCCAGGTTTTTATGTAGGTACTGCAGATCTGAATTCGGAACACCATGCTGAAATAGCAAGCCATTTATTTACCCACTGAACCACTCCCTAGCCCTCATGATCTGTATACTTTTATGCATGAATAAAATTTGATCTGTTAAAAATCTAACCAAACAGAAAAGGGAAACTAGCTAGTGGGAATCAGCTAACAATTACAGTTTTATTTATTTTTATACATAATCAGTTTCATTCAGAACAACATCCCTAATCTCAGCATATAAACAAAATGAAGGCTATATACAGGGCTGGGAAATGGTTGTTAGTAAAATGCTTCCCTGCAAGCACAGGAACTTGAGTAAAACCCCTAAAACTTGTGTGATAAAAGCCAGGTAGGGTGAGGGGGGGGCAAAGACAGGTGGATCCCTGGGCCTTGATAGTCAGCCCACCTAATCTACTTGAAAATTTATTAAAGTCAAAGAATGTATCAAGCAAAAAGTGGAGGGCCTCTGGAGAATGAAACCCAGGGTTATAATCTTTGGCTTCCATTTCCCAATGTGTGTCCTTCCCGCTGTCTTCAGACAAAGGATTTTAAATTTTATTATTTGGGGGGACACACCTGACTTATTAGTTTGAAACTTCCCAGGCTGCCCATGAACAAATGGAAAGTGCCATCCACACTCCCAGAGAACTGTTCCCCGCCATCCACACTC
>NW_026075061.1:0-1500 GCF_014885135.2 Alexandromys fortis
CCTGTCCTGGAACTAGCTCTTGTAGACCAGGCTGGCCTCGAACTCACAGAGATCCGCCTGCCTCTGCCTCCCCAGTGCTGGGATTAAAGGTGTGCGCCACCACCGCCCGGCTCAAGTTTTCTTGTCTGACTGCTCTTCTTCCTTCCCCGAGCTCGCTCTGGGTGGAGATTTGCAGTCCAGGGATAGGGCTTTCTAGTAGCAGCATGTAGCTCTTTCTGTCACACACTCCTCTGCCATGGCACAGCCCAGTCCTCAGTGGGGCAGAGATGGGTTCCCAGGCTGCCTGCCTCTCTGCTCCAGCCATTGGTCCTGTCCAGAGCCATGCTCTCCAAGGCACGTGCTGGAGTTTTATGTGTCCTCTCCTTTACTTCCGGCTGAGGATGAACACTTTTAGGTTACTGGGAGCCTGTGGATGACGCGGACACCACTTCCATTCCCATATTTGCAACCCTGTGCCGTGGGCATGGGTTACTTTAACATTGCCCAGGTGGCTACCACTTGGAGCCCAAGTGATTGATTGCCTGAGAGACTGCAGTGGATAGCCAACCGGGCCTGAATGCCCACGTACCTTTTCAGGCTCCCACATATTAGAGGGATGTCTTCTCCCCACTTGCTGCTCTTGAAGGCCAACTCCAGGTTACTCAGACCCTGGTTCCTCAGAAACCCTGACCCAGGCCAGAGCCTGGGTCAGGGAAGCAGAGGCCTTGTCCTCACCCGCTCCCTGTTTGGCTAACTCCTCCTTAGAGCTCACTTGTTCAGAGAATGCGGTCCAGGACCTGCTGTTATCTCTAGTGCCCACTTCCTGTCTTTGTTCACACTCTGCCCTGGGTGAGCCTCTGCCTGAACTGCACCTTTGTATGTATGTATGCATGCATGCATATATGTATGGGTATGACTTGCAGGAAGTTGTTTCCTTCCACTGCGTGTCTTGAGGATCAAAGTTAGGTCAGCAGACTTGGCAAAGAAGTCTTTACCTGTGTCTTTACCTGCTGAGTCACCCCACTGGCCTGAAGCTGCTCCCTCTACCTGGATCCTGCCTCTATCCATCTTCCTGAAGGCCCCTCATCCTCTGAGCTGTCTCTGAGGTGTCTTCTACTCCTGGTCCACTGGGCCCTATATTCTTAGTCCTTGAGTCCCCAACATCATCATGTCTCTTTACCTTCCTGCTTCCCCCTGCACACAGTTCCCTTTTCCTCCTTCCTAGGAACCAGCATAGGCCCAGCTGGCAGAACTGGTGCTTTCCCGCATCCCTACTTTATCCTGTCTTGTTTGTTTCCCAAATAGGCCACCCTGCAGTTCTGTGTGGTAAAGCCACTCATGGCCGTCAGCACTGTTATTCTCCAGGCCTTCGGCAAGTACCGGGACGGGGACTTTGAGTAAGCAGGGGTCCTCCCTGGGACCTATGGGTATATTGGCACAAGGGTGGGTGCCCTACCTTGACAGATCCTGTACGTGGTTTTTTTTTTTTTTTTTTTTTTTTTTTTTTTTTTTTTTTTTTTT
>NW_026075062.1:0-1499 GCF_014885135.2 Alexandromys fortis
GCTGGCTGCTGCACAAATGTAATACGTATACATACTTATTATATTCAGGCACTACATATATATGTACACAAAAAAATTAAAAGAAAATGTCATCTGTAGCCATATAAAACTTTATTGGCAAAGAATGCTAGCTCATGCTGTCGCTGTCACCCTAGCACTATAACACTGAAGCAGGTGGATAGCTGTGAGTGAGATCAATCAGGGCTACTGAATTCCACTCAAGTCTAGATCAAAAGAGTTAATCTCTTGCTGGGCAGTGGTGGCACACAGCTTTAATCCCAGAACTCAGGAGGCAGAGGCAGAATCTCTGTGAGTTCAAGGCTAGTCTGGTCAACAGAGTGAGTTCCAGGGCAGTCAGGGCTAAACAGAGAAACCCTGTCTCAAAAAGCTAAAAAAGTTAATCTCTTGTCTGAAAAACACACACACACATACAAACAAAATGATCCTCATCCTAGTCCTGTCCTTGACCTCCTCTCTTGTTCTCCCAGAACCAGGCTCTATAAATTCAGTGATATACTATGGCACTGTCCTTTATTTAACTGCTGGAAAACATTTCCTCCATATCCAATACAACAGAAGAATAAGCTTCTACGTCTGTGGTCCCACATCCAATGACTATTTTTTTTTCTTTTCTTACTTTGGAAAAGTCTCAAATAGCCGACTCACCTCAACTTCCCTGTGTAGTTGAGGATACCTATGCGCTTCTGATCCTACTACAACCACCTCCCAGGTGCTAAGATTACAGGTGTATACCACTAGAAAAGTCTTCATGGGATACTGGGTCAAACCTAGAGTTTAGCAAGCCAGTCAAGCTTGCTACCAACAGAGCTATATAATCAACTCATGAAATTTTCTTTCTTTTCTTTTTTTTTTCTTTTTTTTCCCCTCAAGATAAGGCTTCTCTGTGAAGCCCTGGCTGTCCTAGAACTTGCTCTGTCAACCACGCTGGTCTCACAGAGATCCACCTGCCTCTGACTCCTGAGTGCTGGGATTAAAGGCATGCACGGCCACCACCAGACAAGAGAGCAATTCTCTAAGACACAGCTACACCCATGCACACTCTCACCCCATCCTGAAAGATAAGCCAACAATCATGCTGGTGATGCTAAGTGTCCCCTATGTTTCTGTGCCTACCTGCACTAGGACCTCACATCATGACGAAGATGCTACTGTTCAACAGATATTCCATGTTCCTACCACAGGTTTGCTTGAGAATCAATCATTTAACACTTTAGGGCCATGTACTTGGGATCCACAAAAACACCCAGAGAAAGCTGCATATCCTACCTTCACATAACTTCCTTGAAAGCTGTGAGCTTTTATAAACCAACGAAGTAATCAAAGGCTGGCCTAATACAGCTAAGCAAGAAACAGTCTGTGGGGGCTGGAGAGATGGCTCAGTGGTTAAGAGCATTGCCTGCTCTTCAAAGGTCCTGAGTTCAATTCCCGGCAACCACGTGGTGGCTCACAACCATCTGTAATAAGGTCTGGTGCCCATT
>NW_026075063.1:0-1499 GCF_014885135.2 Alexandromys fortis
CCCATTTGTCTTCTGTCTTCTTGGGAGGAAGAAGAGTACTGCTAATAGGAGCCAACCTATCTCTTTTTGTTATGAAAAGGTTTTTAATAATTAAATGTTAAAATGCCATAATGCCTAGATCTCTGAACAGTTGAGGGTTGTTTATCAGGTTTAACTACATTATAGAATCTGCCTGGAAAGCTGGGTCTGAGCTTGCCTGCACTGGTTCTTCACTTAACAGGTAAGATTTACACTCATAAAAAGACAGAAAGAAGAAAAAATCTGCTTGCATTAGAAGGTTAATGGCAGAACGGACAATAGTAGAGAACATCTTAATATATTTTAAATGAGGAATCAATTTAATATAAAGCATTTATGTAAGAGACTTAGAAGTACATACCAGTTAAAAACATGTGATTTGTTGTTTTTATAGTCTGAAATGAGATGCAATGAACAGACTAATATAACATTTAACAATAAACAGAGATACATTTAAGTTACATGTTCAAACACATACCTAGAGTAAACATTATGCACAAAGTGGATGCTCTTGGTGGGCCCTACCAAAGGCAAACCACTATAGAAAACACACATGCTACAGAGTCAGCACTGGGGAAGCAGAGAGGGAATACCTCAGTAAATATGGCCTATCTCGTCAACTGACATAGCTCTCAGTTAAGATGGCAGTGAAGTCACCTGCCCTCAGTTAAGATGGTGGTAAGGTCATCTGATGTCAGTCAAAATGGCAGTAGTCATATGTTGTATGGAAAAGTCACTCAGTTAAGATGGCAGTAAAGTTATTTGACCTTAGTCAAAGTGACAGTGGTCACATGTTGTATGGAAAAAAAGATTTCAGAGCTGCAGAGATTTTACATTTAATAATAAGAAAGACCTAGATGCATTATCCACCCTTTCTCTGAGCCACCATACCACAAGTAGCAGTGGGGAGCAATAGGCTAGAACTGAAAAAATCTGCCTTGTGGATCTGACCAATCTTCTTGTCATCAGTAGCAATGGTAGGGACAGTTTGACAAAATTCCTTTAGCCTGCAGTACTTAGAAAGCTCCCTTAAAGGTGGAGCCAGCAGGACACTTGTAGAATTACAGTAAAACCTAAGAAGTAGGGCATTAAGGCCTGGGATTTTATGGTCTCTAAAGGGCATCCATCCCAGGGGGAGGCTGGATTGCCAGACAGGGATGACTTCCTACCCACAGTTGAAACGTGAAAAACGGCAACACCACAAGGACTACAGGAAGATGTAGCCCCTATAAAGGCAGGTTGTGAATCAGTGGTGAACACCACAGGGCTTGTAGGAGAGCATCCTCTGTCCATAGGCATGGTTTTCAAGACTGACTGGCTCTGATCAGGGTGACTCAGCTACCACAGAGGACAGAGGCCACTCCGAGTGGCCTTTCATGGTAGGGCAAGAAAAGAAAAGAAAAGAAAAGAAAAGAAAGGAAAGGAAAGGAAAGGAAAGGAAAGGAAAGGAAAGGAAAGGAAAGGAAAGGAAAGGAAAGGAA
>NW_026075064.1:0-1499 GCF_014885135.2 Alexandromys fortis
CTGAAAGACCCTCAGAGAGTGTCTTCCCCCTGGGGAGACCCCTCCCAAGGAACAGCGAGACCACTTGTTCGGATGCAAACTGCAAGAGGTTTATTCAAACACACAGGTACCTGGGGCGACTCAGTCTCTCAGAGGACTTGCACACTGACAGGCTGGGGCAAGGGGTTTATATAGGGTCAGGGAGCAAGAAGCGCGGGTACAGAAGCGAGAAGCATGGTTACAGGGTTCTTATTGGCTGTTTGGAACGAGACCACCTCTGTTTGGAACGAGGCCAGGGTGGTCGAGGACAAGTTTCCAAAGTACAAGAAATCAGATATGAGCCGACTCGGCCCTGTCTAGAGGCTAGGTACTTTCCGTTTCTCCCTAGGCCAGGTGCTCAACCGCAGATATCCTGTTTTGACAGTTGTAGGACTGCTGTAGGGCTGCCTTTCAGTTGAACTCCGTAACCAGTACAAGCCTTGCGTAAAATGGCGTTACTGAGGCTAAGGCTGCAAGCTATAAGCTGGGGTCTTTCAGTCCTGTGTCATGGGTTGCATAACAGGCAGATAGCGCACTCACCTTTCCCTGGGGAATAAGGGTAAGGATGCCCAGCAATTTATGATAACACAGTACCATTTTGGTCAGTATTATGAGAAAACCAAATTAAAAATCTTACAGATTTCAAACCATTTAGTATCTGACTGAACCAATTTCCCTTCATTATCGTTGACTTTCCTACAGACCTATGCAGATCTTGTTTGCTGGAACTGAAATCTGAGGACATGAAAGAATGGGGCAGACTGCAGTCTAAAACTGAAAACAATCTTACTTTAATTTATATACTAGCACATACCAATGAAACAAAGAAAACAATGATCTAAGAAAGGTTGATTGAGTTCAGAAAAAATATAGAGATCAGTAAGCATGTACTAAATATTAACAGAGCATAATAAATATTAACAGCCTTTACAGAAATTGAAACACAATTACCTGGCACATACAATACATTATATATTTGGAAAATCCTGAAAGCAAGACAGAAGGCAATATCAAGATTCAGGCCACATTGATCAGATTGGGTTCTATGGCTATGTTCTGACATTCAACAAGAATAAATATGTCTTATAAATTGAGTGTAAATGTTTAACACAGGAGGCACCAAATCATGCCCAAGAAAAATCCAGGGTAAAAATGCACCTGAGGTAAATGGCCACCTCTGTCCCTTTACCTGGAGCCTCTCTCATATTTCTCTTGTTCATCAGGCATCATTCTTTTGAAAATGTTCTCACATACATATTTTTCATTTGTTTAGAAATTTAGTCAGTAATGGGACCGGGTAAAGGTTATGTCCTAGAGATTAAACAACAAATATTTTTTTTTTAAATATCAGTCATTGTTAGCTCAGACTCATCTTTTTTTAATATTTATTTATTATGTATACAATATTCTGTCTGAATGTATGCCTGCAGGCCAGAAGAGGGCACCAGACCCCATTACAAATGGTTATGAGCCACCATGTG
>NW_026075065.1:0-1507 GCF_014885135.2 Alexandromys fortis
AAAAAAGTTTTAATTGTTTGTTTATTATTCTGTGTGTGTGTGTGTGTGTGTGTGAGAGAGAGAGAGAGAGAGAGAGAGAGAGAGAGAGAGAGATATTCGGGGAAGAGCCTGTTTCCTAGTCACATGTGGCGTTCAGAGGACAATTTGGGGAGTCAGTTTTCTCCTCCCACCTTTCCATAGCCCCAGCAATCCAACACAGGTCACCACGCTTGCACAACAAGCACCTTTCCTCGCTCGCTGAGCCATGTAACTAACTCTCCTTTTTCTTTTTTTTCTGTGTTCTTTATTTGTGGAAGAACCAGAGAGTTTGTCCAATAAGAGCTCCCATACCCTAGGAAGAGTTGGTTCTTCCTGGAAGTGTATTTAAACTTGCTCTTCTGCCCTAAGTTTCCCACAAACTGAAAGTCAGCTCCAGAGATCCGATCAGATGGGCTTTAATGCATTTGGCAGCTCTACTTTATTGGTGATGGCCGTGGACACTGCTTGCATTGCTCTTTGTTTTTCAGACAGGGTTGTGGATTCTAGCCTGACCCCAGACTCCTCGCTGTGGCAAGAATGACCTTGAATCCCGATTGAGTGCTGGATTCTAGGTGTTCACCACCTTGTCCACTTAATTCAGTACGGGGGGGGGGGGGGGCTTCCTGCGTGCTACGGGAGCACTCTACCTTCTTAGCTGAATGCCCAGCACGATACATTCAATATTACAGCAAATCTGGAAGTGCGTAATGTCTGGCTGAGCTATTCTAGCTGACTAATCAGTGGACTTAATGATCTCTTCATTATAAAAGTCTCCATCAACCTTTCACCTATTGGTTTTAGCATCCACCAATGAATCATTATTTTATCAGGTATTGCAAGCTGGTGATTCTTCTTATTCTTTTTGTGTTCATTACCTGGATAATTCTTCCATAAATATGAACTTGTCAATTTTATTCTTCAGAAATACAGCTTATACGAAATAGGAAATACTTGATTCCTTGTGGGCTTTTTTGTTTGTTTGTTTTGTTTTATTTTCTTATGTACATTTGTCTGTGTGAGGGTGTCAGGTCCTCTGGAACTGGAGTTACAGATAGTTGTGAGCTGCCATATGGGTGCTGGGAATTAAACCCAGGTTCTCTGGAAGAGCAGCCAAGTGCTCTTAACCACTGAACCATCTCTCCAGTCCAGGTTTTTTGTTTGTGTTCTTCTGTTTGTTTGTTTGTCTTGTTGAGAAAGGGTCTTACTATATAGCCCTGGCTGGTCTGGAACTCACTATGTAGAACAGGCTGACCTCAAACTCATAGCCATCTGGCTGCCTCTGCCTGCCCAGTGCTGGGATAGAAGGCGTGTGCCACCATACATGGGTTTGTTGGTTTGTTTTTACTTTATTTTTTTTTCCAAGACAGGGTTTCTCTGTGGTTTTTGGAGCCTGTCCTGGAACTAGCTCTTGTAGACCAGGCTGGCCTCGAACTCACAGAGATCCGCCTGCCTCTGCCTCCCGAGTGGTTGGTTTGTTTTTAAATAATTT
>NW_026075066.1:0-1499 GCF_014885135.2 Alexandromys fortis
AAAAAAAAAAAAAAAAGAATGGGCAATTTTATTGTATGTAAGTGTATCAATGTATCAATGAAGTTGATATTAGTGATATCATATTCATTGATAACATAGCAATGAAGTTGGTCAGAAGCTTCTGTGTATCTGGTGCTCAGGAACCTTCTGGTAGGTCTAACTTGGTTTCCATGCAATATAATATATGCATGTATGTATCAGAGCATATTCAGTACATGTGCTTCTCTCTGTCTTTGCAGGAATATTACGGCCCCTCAATGTTTTGGCATCTTCAACCTATTGGAACTATGCCAAGAATGCCTGTCTTAAGTCTACACTGTGCACCATTCATTTTAGACATATTCAGACACCAGTTGTCTCCTCTGCTCCAAGACTTGTCACATCTGTCAGAAGCCTGACACATGGGCCGACTGCAGCAGTCCTTAATAGGTAGAGTACGTTCCATTACATAGTTATGCAAAGTTTTCTAAAATCTTTGTGCAGTGTCGTCCTCCTTCCCCATCCGTGAAGCTCTTCTTCTATCCCCAGCACTACAAAATCCATACAGTGTGGTCAAGGCAGTTTAGAAGTGGGTGATCTTGCCCTCCCTGCAATCTATGAGGAGGGAACTGTGATTGGTACCCTGATGCCCGGAACAGGAACTACAGCACTGAGCACTTCCTTGCCATCTTTCTGTGTAGTTTGAGAACTTAGAGTCACCCTCTGCTCAGTCTCCTGATGCTAGGATTACAGGCATGCAGCACCACGCCCGGCTTTGTGACAGTATTTGCAGCTCTGGGGAAGGAACCTAAGGCCTTGTGTGTCCTAGGTTAGTACTACTAGTGATGCTACCTCCACTCCCGGGCTCATTTCTGATGTTGTTCAGCTCTTGTTCCCGATGGAGGATGTCAGGCGAACCAGATCAAATGAGATGCTCAGCCTATGTGGCTTGGCTGTGTGAGAGTCAGTCAGTCAGATACTCAGTTAAGCACCCATAGGTACCCAGCACTGTACTTGCAGAAAGTACACAAAGATAAACAAGCTGAAGTCCTCAAGCAGTTTATGCTTAGGTAGGCAGACAGGTAAGAAACTGTGTGGTTAAAGTACAGGGATAGATTCTCTTGTAGTGATTGAGTGGGTGAGTTTTATTCTTGTTAGGAAATTGGACCTACAGTCTTGTATGTGCTAAACATAGTTCTACCTTTCCCTTACGGGCAGATTTTAGAAGGCTTGAAGTTGGGAAGGGTGCCATCCTTTGTGCTTACTATCTCATGAAGTAATGTGCTGTGCTAAAGGTCAGTTCCCTCCGGTGGAGCTGTGTAATGTCTCGTCTGTCACTCAGTCTGATTGCTACATCTTACAAACTGTATTTAGAGTGGCAGCACTGGTTCCCAGTGTCCTGAAGCCGCCAGTCAGAACTCTAACATACTGCAGCAAACGGAAAGGCAAGAGGAAGACAGTAAAATCGGTTGTGCATCGGTTCCTGCGACTTCATTCTGGCCTTTGGTTGAGGAGAAAGG
>NW_026075068.1:0-1439 GCF_014885135.2 Alexandromys fortis
CAGGGTCTCACATAGCCGTAGGGGACACACCCAAGGATAACCTTGAATTCTGAGCCTCTAGCCAACACATCCCATTCCCGGATTCCGCCTTTGGAATGAACAACTCTGAAACCCCTTGGGAGGTGATGGAAAGAAAACATCGCTTCATCCACTTTCTCTCCTTCATGCTTTTCTTGGGCTTTGCTTTCAGGTGAAATGTAATCCTCTGAGTAGCTTTTACTCATAATATTTTTGATACCAAAATGAGGGTGGGGTTATCCATACCACCCAGAAGTTCTCCAACTCCCTTGACACAAGCTTGGCATCCTCCAATTTAGTTCAGTTCCCACACTATGTTAGTGTCACACTCATGGGGTTAAAGCGCCCACTCTCAGAAGACAGTCCTCATCTCAGATGGTGGTGGCTGCATTTCGGGTTACGGGTTGCTGCATACACGAAGGACCAGTCGACCAGCGGACTATCAGGCAAGGCTCTGTCCCCCACCCCCTTCCCCAGGGAAAGCCTTACAGAGCCCAGAGAGACACTCCCCTCACTTCACCGGTTGGTTTATTACAGGAGATATGTATAAACAGTCAGACGAAGAGACGCACAGAGGAAGACCTAGAAGTTTCCCTTGCACAGGAGTTTCTGTTCCTGTCGGGTTGAGATGCGCTGGTCTCCTGGCATGAGGGTGTTTATCTGGTGCTGTTATTTAGGACTTTGTATGAAGACTCATTATACAGGCATGGTTTTATTTTTAAACATCTCAGGGGTTGTTCTTTAAGATTTGTTTATTTTTTAAATGGGTCTGAATGTTTCGTCTGCATGCATGTATGTGCACCACATACCCACCGGTTGGATCTCTTGGAACTGGTGTCATGGATGCCAAGTATTGAACTCATGGCAATCCTCCTGCCTCCAGCGGCCCTAGTGCTAAGATTACAGACATGAGCCACCACACCTACTTTTTATAGGCGTGACTGAGTTACATCATTGGCCACTGATGACTGAATTTGATTTCTAGCTCCCTTCTCTTCCCCAGAGCTCAGAATGGGTCAGACAGTTCAAAGCATCTGGCCAAGTGGCTCATTCCCTTGGCAACCAGTCCCATCTTGACGTTATCCTGGAGCTTACTGTATGTTATCAATTGTCAAGAGACTCTGAGGATTTGGAAAGCTCTGTGGGGGACACAGATCTTTCCTTCCTTCCTTTCTACCTTCCTTCCTCCATTTCTCCCTTCTTTCCTTTCCCTTCCTTCTCTTCCTTCCTCCCTTCCTTCTTTCCTTCTTCCTTCTTTCTTTCCTTCCTTTCTTCCTCCCTCCCTCCCTTCCTTCCTCCCTTTCTCCCTTCCTTCCTTTCCTTTCCATTTCTTATTTCCTTCCTTCCCTCCTTCATTTCTCTCTCTCTCTCTCTCTCTCTCTCTCTCTGTCTCTGTCTCTCTCTCTCTCTCTCTCTCTCTC
>NW_026075069.1:0-1445 GCF_014885135.2 Alexandromys fortis
CCTGAGCTAATGGGATCTCATGAACTGCAGCCAGACTGGGAAGAAACAAGCATAGGTAGAAAGTAGTCCCTCTGAGTGTGGTTGAGAGTTGCATGGCTAGGGAAGACTTAGGGACCACTGGCAATGGAACCAGTATTTATCCCTCTAACTGTACTAGCCTTTGGAGAACCTATTGTCTTTGGATGAATCCTTTTTTCTGTCTTGATGTAGTAGGCAGAGCCTTGGACCTTCTGCAAAGCAATGTGCCTTAGCCTCTCTGTGGAGTAGATTGGTGATGTGGTAAGGGGGCAAGTGAAGGGAGTGGGAGGTGGGGAGGGAGTGGGAACTTGGACTGGAATATACAGTGAAAACAAGATAGTTTGTTTTATTTTCTAAAAAAATGAAAAAAAGAAACAAATAAATTGTGGCTGTTTTGTCTACATGTATATCAGTGTACCACACTATGTCTTGAGCTAGCAAATGCTAGAAGAGCCCTGGGATTAAGTTAGGCAGTTATGGTTTGCCATGTCGGTGCTGGAACTAAGCACAGATCTTCTGTAAGAGAAAGAAGTGCTCTTGACCACTTTGTAAATACACTATGTATGCTAATATTTTTACTGTAATCATTCAAATAATTATACTGTTTGTCTTTTCGCTCTATTTTTTTTTCTTCAGTGTATTGTGTAGAACTTAACAACCATGAAATTCCTCACAAAACTGCCTGGGTAAATACCATCTATGGATTCCTTTCTATTCTTGAGGATGGATTACCTAAATCCAGCTACACAAACCCCAGCTGAGACACCTAAGTAGTTTTGAACCCTACAGTTCCTGTCTTTGTTCCTTTCTAAAGGCCCAGCTTTTATGGTTGAAAGAGTGAAAGTCTAGCATTGAAGATGCACTGAAGAAACAGTGCAGTTGGAAGCTCAGCCCTCACCACACCGCAGAGCAAAAGAAAACACTACCCTGAGTAAGATAACCCAGACCCAAAAAGCAGAATATGAACCTTCATCCAGTGATGGTGGAGATAGAGACAGACCCACATCAGAGCGAGGAACTGAGCTCCCATGGTCCAGTTGAAGAGCAGAAGGAGGGAGGAGAAGCAAGGAAGTCAGGACCACAAGGGGTTGGTCCACCCACTGAGACAGTTTTCCTGATCTAATGGGAGCTCCCCAAAACCAGCTGGACTGGGACTGAATGAGCATGTGACCAAACTGAATGTGACTGACAATGGGGGCTTGTCGACGTCTGGAGCGTCAGGGTCCCTGGGTAAGGGTCTCGAATAAACAAGGACACAGGGGATGCAGAGCAAAAGCAGCAATTGCAACTGCATGCTGAGTGTTTATTATGCAGCCCATTTATACACTATTGAAACAATTTAATCAGTTTAATCAGAAAGAGGAAATATATGTGGGTGAAGTAACCATTCTCTAGAGAGCACGATGTATTTATTTAGGGCTGTGGTC
>NW_026075070.1:0-1500 GCF_014885135.2 Alexandromys fortis
CTTCTTCTTCTTCTTCTTCTTCTTCTTCTTCTTCTTCTTCTTCTTCTTCTTCTTCTTCTTCTTCTTCTTCTTCTTCTTCTTCTTCTTTTTTACTTCACCTCCATCTGCCACTAGAAGAACCTGCTAGGTAGGCTTCAGCTGTTTTCTCCAAACCCCTTCCCCCCACCGGGACATCCAATGATAGCCCTAACAATAGGCTAGAAAGATTCCAGCAAGGAACATTCAGTCCTAACTTCCACTCTTTGCATTTTTCAAAGCTCTTACCCACAGCTCTAGATCAAAGAGGCCCTCTGTAGACAATCAAGGATTTATCTGTAGGAACTCAGACCATACTTTCCTAAGCCAGGCATTTGTACTTTAACTCCATCCTCTTTTATTAGCCACCTGCATTGGAGGCACTCTTTGACCCAGCAGCGAACTACCCATTCTGTCCCAGACCCCCTACCCTTCCTTTTCCCAGGGTGATCTATACCAGGGGGTTTGTCTGCTCTATGACACTCACATCTGCCGGGTTGGACACCAAACTGACACCATTACCAGGACGTCCCCGACAAGACTGCAGAGCACCAAGGTGAGCCACCGTGGAGATGATTTCAGGCAACAGCACCCACTTTATTGTACAACTACTTATATGGTGGACGCCCATTGACTGCAATTGCTTAGCACGTTGCTTTGGATTGCACTGTGAATGCCCAGGTCACCAGTGTCTCTACGCAGAAGACGCACATTAAAAGCAATGTGGAGAGCGCAGACTTAACTGCGGGTCAGCTACCGGCTAGTCATGCTAGTCAGTATTCAGAATTCAGTGTTCTGACTTACATAGCGTGCTCCTCATTTATAAGTGCATCGTTTCAAGTAGGCTGACTACATACACACACACTCATATATATGCTCATACACATATAATAACACACACATATATGCTCACACATATAACAATACACACATGCATACATACAAAATAGCAAGGCAAAGGATTTGAACAAGTGTTGCCTTAAAGAAGACAGTTAATAGGTACATGAAAAGATGCTGGGCACCACTAATGGAAGTACAAGACAAATTCATGATGCGATATTATGTCATAGGATGAGCATTTAGCCATCATGGGGAGGATGCTAAGCAATGATAGCAAGGATCTGGAGAAACTGAGTCACTTCTCAGCTTTCGGTAGCATTGCAAATGGGACAGGCAGCATAGAAAGCACTATGAAATTCCTCAGAAGTTCAAGGTAGAACCACCATATGCTAAGCAATCAATCCTATGCTTGGATGTTTATTCAAATCATTGAAATTAGAATCTGAAAGCAACAGCTGCACTTTCCTGTTCAATGCAGCTTTGTTTACAATAGGCTGATGTAGAAGGGGCCTCAGTGGTCTCCAGAGAACAAACAGCGGAGGAGACCGTGGTTCATACAGTGCAAACTAGTCAACATTCAAACAGTGAGGAGACCGTGGTTCATACAGGGCAAACTAGTCAACATTCAAACAGTGAGGAGACCGT
>NW_026075071.1:0-1498 GCF_014885135.2 Alexandromys fortis
AAAATATTTGTATCTATTTTGTCTTTTATCATAACTAAGGAAAACTAAATCTATTCTTCAACTCCATCAAAGACTCCAGAAGGATATAATATTACCTACAGGAATTAATTACAGAAGGTGCATTGCAAGCAACTTCCAAAATTCTGGAATTGACAGAGACATCTCGCTACCTGGACAGTCACTCAGAGTTCTTCTGTACCATTGGGACCTCCATCTTCAGCCTACAGGCCATAGAATCCAGCAGACTTTTCCATGAAGCAGGAAATTTCAAAGACAATTCCACCTATACTGGAAGTTTGTCAGTAACTTTCTTCTGTGTCCTGCAGAATGTCTAGCAGACTCTTTTGTGTAGCAGGGACCCTGAAGGACCATCTCACCTTCAATCAAATTCAGCAGTCATTTTTTTGTGGGTCCTGCATGTCCAGATCAGCAGTCCAGGCAGGAGCAATTTCTTGCCCAAATGGCTAGCAAACTCCATAAGGAGCCTCTTTGGTACCCATCATCCTCTTGAAGTAGCTGGTATTGCCAGGAGCAGATGTGTCTCACTGTCATGAAAAGTCTTAAGTTCTTAAACATTTTAAATGCCATATTCTGAAAGTCTCTGAAAGATTTGAAGAATGCCATCTATCTGAAATATATCTTTATACATCTAGAAAATCAAACTAACATGACTACAAGCTTGACTATTATAGATGAGTATCTATTAACATATATTTCTTAATCATACACTACATTTTTAAATGAGCTACACAAACAAAATACCTTAATCAAGATCAGAAATACATATACATATAACAAAATTGACTTTAAATTTGTATCAATAAACCAAGATCCATACTAATGCAAATCTCTATAGCATATCCCCCTTTAAATGTAAACAAACATTTATAGACAATATTTGGGAATATAGGTATAGTTTTTAACATACTGCTTCCTGCTGTTTGGGGCACTATTAATCAGGTCTTTTATAGTGTATCCTGTGTGCTAGGTTCATCTCAGTCACCAGCTGAGCAAAGTAGTTCTTTGAGGGTGTTTACAGCAATCTTTCAGAGGGTCTTGTTTTATCAAACCACACCAGTCTGGAAGCAATCCCCAGCTTCTCATCCTCTGTGGAAACAAGAGAAGAACCTCTTTTCCAAAGCAACATATTCTTAGACCCAAATTTGGAAGTCATGATACCTTTATAATATACACGCTGGTTTGGCTTAGCAGCCCATACAGTGAATGTCTCTCTGTACTTAGCTCCTTCACAGTAAAAAAAAAAAAAAAAACACACACAATAATATACATAATCCAGGCTCTCTGTGAATTTTCCATTTTTACATGGCTTATTTTTCTTTATTCCTTTTAATCTATGACTATCTATACTCTGTCTCTTTAAAGACTTTACCCTTTTTAAAGCATTAACTTTATGACTCTCTATACTCTTTTTCTTCTCTCTTCCAAGCCTACGTGCACTTATCCAACACTATGACTCATCTGGATTTGTCTTTTTTTT
>NW_026075072.1:0-1524 GCF_014885135.2 Alexandromys fortis
GGATCTCTGTGAGTTCGAGACCAGCCTGGTCTACAGAGCTAGTGCCAGGACAGGCTCCAAAGCCACAGAGAAACCCTGTCTCGAAAAAACAAAAACAAAAACAAAAAAAAAAATCTGTCACTCAGAAGCATGAGTATGTTCTCACGGCTTGCATTTTTCTAAGCTGAACATGTTTTCCAAGGGATTTTGACCACACCTACTTTTTTTTCCTTTTCTTTTTTTAAAGATTTATTTACTTCTTTTAATTATGCATACAATGTTCAGTTAACATGTACACACCAGAAGAGGGCACCAGATCTCATTATTGATGGTTGTGAGCCACCATGTGATTGCTGGGAATTGAACTCAAGACCTCTGGACAAGCAGCTGGTGCTCTTAACCTCTGAGCCATCTCTCCAAGCCCCTACACCTACTTTTTGTTTGTTTGCTGTTGTAAGACAAGTCCTCCTTCTGTAGCCCTGGCTAGCCTGGCACTCAGAGCAATCTGCAGCCTGCCTCAACTTCCCCTCAGGCCTGGGATCGAAGGTATGTTCCAGCACATCGACACCATTCTTATTTTTAGGACGTGAAGTATTTGTTCACATTCTTTGCCCATGTCTCTGCTCATTTTGTTTTTTGGTAGAATTGTGAAACTAAGATCTCCTTGCATACTGCAGAAGTACCTTTTCTGTCGGATCGCAGAGAATCTCTCCCCTCTCCATTTGTCTTTGGCTCTCTCTGTTCACAGTGTTTTTCTGCTGCTGCTCTTGTTGTCATTATCCTCATTTTCATCATGTTAAGGTTTTAAATGTTTGACATAAATTCATTTATCAGCACTTTCCTCTTTGGCTTTCTGAATTTGCTTGTGTTTTCTTGAACTTAAAATAAGTCGTCTTGCAGTTGGGCCTCTTTGTAGTATCGTTTGATTAGAATTCTATTGTGTCACATGGTACAAACTAAGACATTCTTCTGGGTATAGTGGCATACATCACTGATTCCAGAATCTAGGAGGCGAAGGCAGGAGAACTGCTGTGAACTCAAGGCTAACGCGGGCTACGTAACAGGACCTGAGCTCGGTAAACATGGGGCTGGGGAGATGGCTCAGTCGGTAAAGTGCCTACCAAAGCATGAGGACTGCAGTTTGGATCCCCAGAAGTCACATAAGAAGCTCGGAGAGGTTGTATACATCTATAACTCAAGCACTAGGAGGATGGAGACAGGGAGGTCCCTGTAGCTCTTAGCTGGCCAAGCTAGCCAGTGAGCACCAGGTTTGGTGAGAGACCCTGCCTCAAAAGTTAAGAGGAAGCCATCAAAGAAGACATCAGCCTCTGGGCTCTCTGCTCACACATGCAATCTCTCTTTCTCTCTCTCTCTCTCTCTCTCTCTCTCTCTCTCTCTCTCTCTCTCTCTCTCTCTCTCTCTCACACACACACACACACACACACATGCACACAAGAAATTAGGTTTTATTGTGGAAAGAAAAAATTGACAAAGCAAGTATCATTAAAAGAAGATACAGAGACTCCATGGTTCATTGTTGCTTGG
>NW_026075073.1:0-1504 GCF_014885135.2 Alexandromys fortis
AAGAGGGCACCAGACCCCATTACAGATGGTTGTGAGCCACCATGTGGTTGCTGGGAATTGAACTCAGGACCTTTGGAAGAGCAGGCAATGCTCTTAACCACTGAGCCATCTCTCCAGCCCCCAACCCCAAGATTTTTATCTTTTTTAAAAGACAGTAGCTTTGGCTGGCCTGAAATTTGCTATGTAGACCAGGCTGGCCTCAAACTCAGAGATACGCCTCTTTCTGTCTCCTGAGTGCTGGGATTAAAAGTATGTGACATCATGCCCAACTCTCAAGATTTATTTTTAAGTGTGTGTGTGTGTGTGTGTGTGTGTGTGTGTGTGTGTGTGCAGGTGCCTGATGAGGCCAGAAGAGAATGTCAGACTCCCTGGAGCTGGACTTAGAGGCAATTGTGAGCCACCTGCTGTGACTGCTGAGACCAAGCATGGGTCTTCTGGAAAGACAGGATAGGCAGTTTACTCCAACCCCCCTCCCCCCTTGGTTTTGACACAGTTTCTCACTATGCAGCCCAGACTGCCTCAACTTCACAACTTTTCTCCTTTGGATTCCGGGGCGCCAGAATTACAGGTGTGAGCCCCACACCCAGCTCCTCTGGGACAAACTGAGCTCTGAAGACAAGGCATGCTGCAGGCAAGGAGAGGCCCTGCTCCACGAAGGCAAAGTTTTGGATGCCCTGAAAATACAACGTGGGCTTTGCAGACACTGATGTCTCCGTTGCTGCTCGCCGCAGCCCTGGTCAACCCCACAGGGCAGCTGATGGTGACCCTTGGGCTGTTCTTCTTCAAGCTATTCGCTGACAAAGTTCCAGAAACAGCAGAAAACGCTCGTGATCTGAGCACTGGAGAGAAAGGGTTTGAATATGAGTTCCTCCTTTCATGGAATTATCCCAGGATCTGTGAGGCAGGGGAGCTACTTCACACTCCGGAATACGTCATAATGGCACTGGCAGCAGGTCCAGTCTACAGGGAGAAAACTGAGGATGAGAACTTCATCCTGAAGCATTCGGGTCCTGGCATCTTGTCCAGACACAAATAGTTCTCAGTTCTTCATGCACATGCAAGGACGGAGTGGCTGGATGGCAAATATGAAGGAGGGCATGAGCATTGTAGAAGCCACAGAGTGTTCTGGATCCAGAAACAGCATGACTAGCGTGAAGATCACCATTTCCGACTGGGGACAACTCTGATTCTTCTCACGTACAGGCATCTTACCCACCAGACCGTTCCTTCTGCTGCTCAGGAGAGCGCCTCTATCCATCTGCTTGCAATATCCTATAATCTCTGCTCCCACTGAAGTTCTTTGGGTTCCACATTTTCCTCATTCCCCTCCAAGTCTAGCTGGATTGCAATGCTAAGTTTATGATTATGAATAAAAACTCAATAAGGAGGGGCTGGAGAGATGGCTCAGTGGTTAAGAGCACTGACTGTTCTTCCAGAGGTCCTGAGTTCAGTTCCCAGCAACCACATGGTGGCTCACAACCATCTGTAATGAGATCTGGCGCCC
>NW_026075074.1:0-1498 GCF_014885135.2 Alexandromys fortis
TTTTTTTGAGGCACTTGCCTCTGTCTCCCAGTTGCTGTAGGATTAAATGTATGAGCTACCTCACCTGATCTTCTGTCTGTATTAGCTTGGCCAAATTTGTCAATTTAACTAATGTATTCAAGAAAACAGCTTTTGCTTTTGTTGGTTTCCTGATTGCTTTTGTGTGTGCCTTAGTCTTTGATTTCTGTCTTGGTCCCTGTGGCCTCTACAGCTTGCTGTGGACTTACATTACTCTGCTTCCTAACTGAATTCCTAAGAAGATGCTTCCTTAGTTTAGATGATTTTGCTTTAGATATATAAGGTTAATGCTATAAATTTTTTCTAAAATGTGCTTTTGTTACATTCCATAAAACTTGGTGAAAAATATTTTAACTACTATTGAGGTTTCTTTGTTGGCCCATGTGCTATTTAGAAGTATGTTGTTAAATATCCAAATATTGAGGTTTTTCACCCATATGTCATTTCTGCTTTAAATCTGCTTTAAATTTGAACACATACTTAGTATTTCTATTCTTTTAAACTGTTTTTCTTGTATCACTCAGAGGAAACCTTGGGAAGAATTTGGGTCTGCTTTAGTCTGTGTCTCTGTCAATTGGATCAAATTGATTGACAGTTGTACTTAGGATTTACTTAGTCTCTATCTCTTAGACAATCAATTGAAGTTCCATTTGTCATGCTTCATTGGTCTCTTCCTCCTTGAAGTTGTCAAGTTTTGTGTTATGTGTCCTGACATTCTGTGAAAACATACACACTAAGTATTGTTTCATCTCTTGAGGAACTCACCGTCACCAATTGCCACTTTCCATTACATAATTGCCATGCATAAATCCTTCTTTGTCCCCAGCATCTTCTTAATTCGTAGAACTAATATGTCAACCCTCTCCGTGCAAGCAAAGCTAAATCTCTGAGGATAAAAGGGTATTCCGAAGACTGGCGTGGGGAACAGGTGGAGCTCCGGGCGTCTGAGCTGAAGAGTAGTGCAAACAAAACCCTTCTCATTTTCACTATTAGAGCAAGCAAAACATGAGTCGATGTCTGTAGATAGTTTAAGCAAATATAATTACAGCAAGAGAGTACACCTGATTTTTTTTTTGTCTTATCACCTTTGGTCATATGAAAAGAGTCCAGGCCTTTGCCTTTCCCACAGAGCTCCTGTGGGCATGCCAGAGCATTCCCTTCATGTCCTTGTTTTAAAGTTCATTCAGTTACCACAGTCTATGCAATTCTTTCTAGAAGGCCACCTTATGGGAAGAACATCCTACACTCGGCCTCATCCACAGTTCTCAGCTTTCTTACCCAGGCTCCCACAATACCTCAGCTTTGCTTCCTGTGGCATGCCATGCCTTTCTCCATCCTTTCACTTTTAATCCCTGATGTGGCACTCCTCTCTGTATGCTGTGAATGTATTTTATTACAATTGGTTAATAAGGAAACTGCTTTGGCCTATAGCAGGGCAGAATATAGCCAGGCTGGAAGATTATATATAGAGAGAAGATAA
>NW_026075075.1:0-1498 GCF_014885135.2 Alexandromys fortis
CTATCAATGACTTAATCTCACATTTTACATTCAAATTCAAGACTATTCATATGTTAGAACAGTAAATTATTTAAGGCCCCCAAGAACAGAGATGGTACAAATGTGCAGTTTCAAAGAAATGAATTCTAAAATTTAAAGAAAAAAACTATGCTCTTAGTTTTCTTTTATCTTTATTTTCGTATTGTGTTACTTTCTCTGGGTTTTAAAATATATTCTAAGGGATAGTCTTACTATTCTTATTAACTGGGATTGTTTCCAATCATATGTAATTCTAATTATATTTTTCAGATGGGTGCCTATCATATGGTACGTTACAAAAACCTGTAAATTCGTGGAACTTAACATTCATTTAAAGAGTTTGCCTTTTGGTTTATGTACTGTAGTACCTTATCCACTCACCTCTCTCAATAAGTTAGAATATTTCTTCAGATTTAATACTTTACCTACTGTGTTTGTGATTGTGAATTCTTTGTGTCTTCCCTTCTATTTCTTTACTCCCTCCATTCCTCTGTTTATTTTGAAAAGATCTGAAAGTACGTGAGTCAGCTGTTGTAGATCTTACTTGGAGATGTACCTGTACTCCAAGGACAGGGTAGTAAGAGAGCAGAATGATTCAAAACTTGGAATTTCAGAGAGCTAGGGAAATGGCAAAATTAGTAAACAAATGACAAATAAGCTTATTCATCCATATAATGAAGGAGTGATGGGGGATGCTTTAAAGCTCCTTGGTGATGCTAATAGAAATTAGACAAAATCATGGGCCTCTAGAAGATCGTTAAAGCAGTTTATCTCAAAAACAAGGATAGTGGATACAATTGCCAATAAAGAGCAGGTAACTGAAACAAAGCAGAATGTTGAGCAAGAACACACTTGATATTTAAAGTTCTATACATTAACACGAACACTACTTCTTATCTGTTAATGGCCTTCATATAATGTTAAATTAAAGATTTTAAATAATTTTTCTACATATATTTATGTATTTATTATTGTTATTTAGATCTTTTATTAATCAACTAAAAGTCATTGAAAGGATTTCTCATGAACTAAATATTACACACTAATCGATCTTTACTCTCTTCTTGTTGTGAACCTGTCAATATGGATAAGCATAAAACTATGTAAATCAAAAAGATAAGTACATATAACTATAGCCAATAACAGCATTTGCAATAAATTATTCATTACATGTAGTGAAATATTATGAATAGTGTATGAATCATCACTTATATATAACTATTTTTATATTACTGTTTTGAATGATTATATTTGATTTCTATTCATATATATATATGTATATGTTACTCCAGAATGATAGATGAATAGGATAGCTAGCTAGATAGTAACATATATAGACACATGAAAACTAGATACATGAACACAAACAGAGATGAATTAATTTAGTTTATTTATTACTCTCAAGGTTATAACTTCTGACTATGACTATCATAGTTATAACATTTTATCTACAACCTGGAATAGGGTGATGTAAATTAAT
>NW_026075076.1:0-1447 GCF_014885135.2 Alexandromys fortis
TTCACACACTAAAAATAAATACATGACTAAAACTAAGAATAAAGTGGATTTTTTTTTTTTTTTTTTTTTGCTGTAGATTTTCGCTGTAGCTAACTCCCCTTCTGTTACATATTTGGGAATTAATTCCCACAGTTCAGAACTGTCTCCTATGCCTTTGGGGCTTACTGATCACATTCTGCTACATAAATACATGTGAAAATGGTTTCCCACCGCCAGGCCTTCATTTCTCTCCCCTAGGTAAACACAGAGGGCTGCCTTCCTGCAGGTATCCTTCTTGACGGGCATTTGGTCAGTGCTTAGGGTCCATGAAAAAGCACCTCATTTAAGATATTCACAGATGGGGCTGGAGAGATGGCTTAGAGGTTAAGAGCACTAACTGCTCTTTCAGAGGTCCTGAGTTCAATTCCCAGTGACCACATGGTGGCTCACAACCATCTGTAATGAGACTGGTGCCCTCATATAGCTAGCAAGGAGACAGACAGAACACTGTATACGCAATAAATAAATAAATCTTTAAAAAAGGGATATTCACAGATATCGTTGGGCGGTGGTGGCACAAGCCTTTAATCCCAGCACTCGGAGGCAGAGGCAAGTGGATGTCTGTGAGTTCGAGGCCAACCTGGTCTACAAGAGCTAGTTCCAGAACAGGCTCCAAGGCTACAGAGAAACCCTGTCTCAAAAAAAAAAAAAGTTATTCACAGCTATCCAAGGACACAGAATTACTACTTGCCCAAGCTGCTGACTCACAGCTGCTGAGATAGACAGAATAAGCTGCCCTAGTTTTACCTCATTTAAAATATTCCTAACTCCTCACGCTCACCTTCACCTCAGTTTACTGATGATTTTAGTTTAGGAACTTTACAGCTTGTGTTCTGCTCTCAAGGCCAGCAGAAGAGATAACTAACCACACTCCAGAGAGGACTCCCTTCCTGCTGGTGGCACAGCCCCCACAACAACCACGATCAGAATGACTGATAACAGCATGCCCTGGAAGGAACTGATAATCTAGAGGCCCGGGTCTCTTCTTAGTTTATACCACTTAGAGCAATAAGTGTAAACGTCAGATCGAGGCCCACAGAAATTGCAGTGTCTGGTGAATGTGCTAATCAGATCAGGAGCCATTAGCTTCCCCTGACTGTTTACAACTGTTGCCTGGTTACCTGGTATCCGCTCTGCATGCTGGGAGAAAAAAAAAAGCAGTACACTGATCTAAAAAACAATCCGTGCTCTATTCATAATTTTATGGAAAATAAACCCTTTAGGTCTTTAACCACCTAAAAATGTAGTGTAGTGCACTAGCCTTCCCCTCTCGAAATCCCTGATGGTTTAATTCCTTTCTTAACTAACTTTCTCCACTGGACATGCGCTAGCCACTCCCACCTTTGAGTTGACAGCCACATCTCTCTCTCTCTCTCTCTCTCTCTCTCTCTCTCTCTCTCTCTCTCTC
>NW_026075077.1:0-1486 GCF_014885135.2 Alexandromys fortis
GGACTCCCTGTCTCCTAAAGAATCTTTGTTACTGCCCATATCTACAAATAAAACTCTTGAGAATTTGCAATCTGATTGTGAACTTACAAAACATTCAAATTCTTTTCAGGAAGCTTCTAGACATTCTCTATTGGTCCAAGGTCCTCTGCAAGAGTCACCATCTGCTTCAGAGACTCTGAGCCCATCTTTTAACCAAGGAATTAAAAAGTCTTTGCTGTCTTCCCCAGATGCAGTGAAACCATCATCTGCACCAGATGCTAATAAACCTCTCCAAACTACTCTAAAGAATCAACCAACTAGCCTATGTAATCAAAGGCATCGGGAAAATTCTATGTCTCTCCAAGGTACACTGGTTTCTTTGTCATCCAGATCAGGGTCTGTAGAACATTCATCTTCTTCCCCATTAATTCTGGGGCCATCAGCATCTTTCCAAAGTAAGCTAGGACACTTGTTTTGCACAGATACGTCACCATCTTTCCAAGGGCCTACAGGGCCTTTGTCATTTCCTTCTGGGACTACAGGACATTTGCAATATGGCACAAGATCTCATGAATCTTCTTTATCAGCATACAAAGATCTCCCACATTTGCTCTCTGACCAACTTTACGTATCTACTCAGGGAATTCTAGCTCCTCACCATACAGCCAACAATCACTACAACAGTCAGCATCTTCCCAAGAAAAGTTGGAAACATAGCCATTTGTCTTCTGTCCCAGATGAGTTGGGAATGTCTCCAGTCATCCCAGTGATTACAGGCACATTACCCCAAACCCCAATGACTCCAGGACTTTCCTCACTAACACAAGAAATTCCAGTTCCTTCCCCATCTTTGCAAAATGATGATGAATTTTGCCTATCTTCACAAGCAACTCTGGAAGTGAACACGTCAGGGCAGGAAACTCCGAATCCTTCAAGTTCCTGAGAAAGCTTCTCTTTATACAAAACCCAGTTTGGTAAAGCCCACATGGGCACATGGTACTGAAGGACATCCAGCTTCTAAGTTGGGGACTATTCAAAGTACCCAAAAGGAACTAGGATTTTCTCCACATGCCCAAAAGCCACTGATAATTTATCTTCACAAGGAACTCTAGGATCTTGTTCATATGACCAATGGGATCTGGGGGCTTTCCTATCTGTCCAAGGGTCTATAAAACTATCTACTCCCACACAGGGAATTGTAGAAACTGTGCCATCTGTACATTGACACATCCCACTTCTTCCCATGTAGCTCCAAGATTTTCTCCATTGGCCCCACATACTGTCCAAGATTCAGCATCTTCCCCAAGGACTACAGGACTTTTTCAATCTATCCAGAAACCTCAAGGATCTTTTTTGTCTTCACTAGAGCACATAGAACATTTGTCATCTGATCCAGGTGCTCAGGAAAATCTTTTATCTAATCCATGGACTCTAGGACCTTTGCTATCTTCTAAAGTGCCTAAGGAACTCTCCACAGCTACAGAGGAAACTTTGCCTGTCCTAAGTT
>NW_026075078.1:0-1540 GCF_014885135.2 Alexandromys fortis
TGTGTGTGTGTGTGTGTGTGTGTGTGTGTGTGAGAGAGAGAGAGAGAGAGAGAGAGAGAGAGAGAGAGAGAGAGAGAGAGAGAGAGAGAGATTAAGAATTTTGTCTCTGGGTTTGGTGTACAGAGCACTATTGATCAATTACCCATGTTGGTACATTGAGGCATAGATAATGAAAAAATACCCTATCCATGACCTGAGAACTCATCCAGTATCTATGATCTGTATAATATAGGGGAAGCCAGCAGGACTGGAAACGTAGGCCTGAGAGTTGGCCTTTAGCTGTAGGGAAGGGGATACCTATTATACCCTGACATGTCCATCTGTGTGGGTGTATGTGTGCTGTGTCTGTATGAGTGTGTGAGTGTGTTTATCTGTATGTATACCTAGTGTGCTGCTATATGGGAGGACTATCAGACACCATGCCATATGTACATGCTCTGTGTGTATGTATGTGTGTATTCATATCTGTGTACTGTATTGTAGCTAACCTGACGCTTAGCTGGACCTGAACATATCTCCATATGATAAACTCTGTCACCTGGCTGTAGTGGAGGGTCAACCATGCAGGGCCTGCTATGCTATCATATGTGTGAAGCTGGAATAGATAGATAATAGAACCTGACATGTGCCTTGTATGAATATGGGGATACGCAGAGGATGGAACACCTAGATATGATCATGTGTGATTTTGGTTGTAGGGAAGAATCATGTCCTAGGACAAGATCTGGAGACTTGTATGAATATGTTGAATTTTCGCTATAGGAAAAGAGTACTTAACAGGATCAGAGAACTGAAGTGTGTACGGCAGTTCTATGTAAGGCAGGCAGGGAAAACCTAGCTGGTGTTGTCTTTGGGTTATGTGTGTGATTGGTGTTTATGAGAAGTGGTACCTCACAGGAGGAGATAATGAGATCTGTGTGGATGTGTGGATGTGTGTGTGTGTGTGTGTGTGTGTGTGAAAGAGAGAGAGAGATACAGAGAGAGAGAGACAGAGAGAAAGACAGACAGAGAGAGACAGAGAGAGAGACAGAGAGAGAGCGAGAGAGAGAGAGAGAGAGAGAGAGAGAGAGAGATTGAGTTCCTATATGTGGGACTTTGGATGTATGGCAAAGAGAAACAGAAAGGTCATGATAGTAGCCCTGTGCTTATTCTCACAGATTAAAATTCTCAGTTTGGTTGTATTCATGAGGATATGTATCAGGAAATGATATTCAGCCATAGCTGACTTTCAGTGTAGGGCAGGAAATACTTAGAAGGAATAGCCACTTACCAATTTATGTAAGATTTATGTGTATGTAAATTTATCTGTGAGGGTATAACATGAAAAATCTGTTATGTACTGGTGTTTCCAGGCATGCATGTTTGCATGCATGCATGTAAGTGTCTGTCTGTTCATGTGTTTGTTCATGTGTGTCTGTGGTGCATGTATTGTGTTAATGCATGCATGCATGAGAGAGAGTGTGTGTGTGTGTTTGTGTGTGTGTGAGAGAGAGAGAGAGAGAGAGAGAGAGAGAGAGAGAGAGAGAGAGAGAGAGAATAC
>NW_026075079.1:0-1437 GCF_014885135.2 Alexandromys fortis
CATAATGGACAAAGAATATTATAGAAAAAGGGAATAAAACATAGTGAGATGTGGCAGTTTCCTGTGTGAACCTAACTGGACCAAAGAAGCCCAGGTATTTATTTAAACACTATTCTTGAGTTTTTATACTCATAAAAATCTTTGAATAAAAGACTTTCATAAAAAGTCTTTGAATAAATTTATCATCATTTGATTGGAATAAAATAGATTGCTCACTCTGACATGAGGGTCCTCATCCCATCAGCTGAAGGTCTTAATAGAATAAGGCTGACCCTCTCCTCAGTAAGAGAAAATTCCTCCTGCCTGACTGCTTTTCAACTAGGCATCAGGTTTGCTGAGTTTTGTTGTTATTGGAACTCACTCTGAAACACTGGGAGGAAGCAGGGTTTGCTGAGGTCAGGAATTAACTGGACCCACACAAGCCAGCTTTAAGATTTTATGAGGTGTTGTCAGCTGACTTTGCACACAGGCAAGTATAATAATGAATTCATCCAACACTAACATTTTACAATGAATAAGAACTTGTATAGTCCATAATAATAAATTTAAACACAGTCAGTTACTTGAGTATCTCAATAGATACAAGATAAACATTTGACGAAGTTCAACTTGACTTTATGATAAAAGGCCTAAAGAAACTAGGAAAAGATAGACTATACCTCTACATAACAAAGGCTATTACAAACTTATAGCCAACATTATACAAAATGGGGAAGAACTAAGATAATTTCTCCTAAAATCTGACGTGAGGCAAGGTTCCTTGCTTCTCTAATTTTATTCAATATAGTGCTCAAAATCTGAGCTAGAGTAATAGATGGCAAGAATATTAAAAGAATAAAATTAAAAGGAAGAGGTTAAACTACCCTATTTGCTAGGGACATGAACTTCTGCATCTAATAAAAACTTTCAATAGGGCAGGAGAATATAAAATCAACATATAAAACTCAGGACCTTTTATATATGTCAATGGTTAGCTTGCTAAGAAAGAATCCAAAAAAGTATCTCATTCACAAATAGTCTCAAAAGGAATAAAATATATAGGAAGAGAGCTAACCAATGAAACCTTTAAGAAATCAACCACTGGAAAGAGCTTCCTTGCTCCTGCATTGACAGAATTCACGTTGTATAAGTGGCTAAACTACCAAAAGCAATATACAGATTCAATATAATTGCCATTGAGATCCACAGAAAGAAAGAACATACAGTATTTGTCTTCAGAGAGCCTGGACTATCCCCCTTGATATAATATTTTCAAGATCCATCAATGTACCAGCAAAATCACTGATTTTACTTTTCTTTATGGCTGGATAAAATTCAGTTGTATATGTGTCTCATGTTTTATTATCTGTTCATCAGTTGATAGACATCCAAACTGATTGCATTTCCTTGTTACTGTGAAAAGAGCATCCATGAACACACATGTACATGTTTTTCTGG
>NW_026075080.1:0-1497 GCF_014885135.2 Alexandromys fortis
CAGGTGGGGGTATCTTTGGGAATGACTCGGGTTGAGCATACAGCCTAGTTGACAGAGTACTGGTATAACATGCAGGAAGCTCTGGGTTCGTATTCAGCACTGCACAAGCCAGGCACATTGTTGCATGTCTGTTATGTCAGTGAATGGGAGGTGGTAGCAGAAGGACCCTAAGCTAATGGTCATCCTTGGATACTAGTAAATTGGAGGCCAAGCAGGGCTACATAAGACTCTGTAACAACAACAACAACAATCAAAACAAAGGAAGCAGATTTGGGGAAATTTAGAAACAGATTCTGTGGAATATTCCTTTACACTGTCATTGGGTTAATAAAGAAACTGACCGTCCAGTAGCTGGATAGGATAAGGTTAGGTGGGAAAACCAGACTAAGGACACTGGGAAGAAGAAGGGGGGAGTCAGGGTAGTCGCCAGCCAGACAGGAGAAACGGGAAGTAAGTATAAGATAGAAGAGAGGTGGGGCTGGAGAGATGGCTCAGTGGGTAAAGGCACTTGCCACCAAGACTGACAAGCTGAGTCCCACATGGTGGAAGCAGAGAACTGACTTCCAAATGTTGTTGCCCTTCTGATCTTCACATGCGTGCCATGACATGTGCATGTACACATACAAACACACATGATAATTAAAATGTAATAAGGGCTGGAGAGATGGCTTAGCAGTTAAGAGAGCATTGACTGCTCTTCCAGAGGTCCTGAGTTCAATTCTCAGCAACCACATGGTGGCTCACAACCATCCATAGTGAAATCTGGTGCCCTCTTCTGACCTGCAGGCATACATGCATACATGGAGGCAGAACACTGTATATATAATAAATAAACAAATCCTTAAAAAATTAAAAATGCAATCGAAATTTGTTTGTATTTGCATCTGGATTTGAAGAGTTCATTTTTCAGGCACTTAGTATGCCTCTCTGAGGACATTTGGCTTGATTTTTTTTTTTCTCCACCTGGGCTGGAACTGGCTATGTAGCCTGGGCTGGCGTGGAACTCACAAAGCTTCACCAGCCTCTGCCTCTCCAGGTGCTGGGATTAAAGGTGTGAGTCACCATGCACGGCTGTTTGGCTTGATTTCATGTAGAAAAGAATCATGGGAGAGTTTCCACCAAGGCTTTGCTTTGAAAATGGACACAAAGTCAAACCGTGTGTCAATCACCTCTTTCTGCCCAGCCTTCTTCAAGTGTGGAGGGCGGCTTATCTTTCTGATGCAAATGAGATTTGGTGTATCAGAAAAAAGAGAAGCTTGACATTTTTGTATTCAGTAATAGCAGGTCAGTTTGCTCAGGCAATCTGAGCACAGAGCTATTGACCCATGGATAACCAGAAATTAGCTAGGTTTTGTTATTTTTTTTTAATGATCTAAGTACTCTCATTGAATTCTCTTTGTAGAATAAAAGAGAATTCTTCACAAGTGGCACACATGAAAATGAAGGAGGATTTTGTGGATTTTACTTTATGTATATACATTTCTTATTCTTTAAATA
>NW_026075081.1:0-1496 GCF_014885135.2 Alexandromys fortis
GAGGGGGCTGGCAGTGTGGTGCAGTAGCTTGAGCTTGACCCCCAGGAGGGGGCTGGCAGTGTGGTGCTGTAGCTTAAACTTGGCCATGACTTTTAGGATGCCAACTGGAAATCTTGTTCGGATCAGTGTCCTGTCTGGCAGCTCTAACAGGCCATCTCTAGTTAAATCTTTTCCTGAAGTTTCTGTCCTGCTGTGGTTGAGAGCCATCAGACTATATCAAAGGGAGTCATTGGGGTTGTTTATCTTTTCAAGCCGTGTCTTTTAGTAAAACTGTCATCAGACACATGTGGCCATTTGAATGAAAATCATTAAAATTTAAAAAGAAATCAAAATTTCAATCGCACTAGCCCCATGGCATAGGTGAAATGGACCTGTGTAGTCTGTTTCTACCCTATTTGGTAGAGCTTGGGTAAATGTTTAAATTTTCTTGAAAAACATCTGGACTAGCAGGAAGGTTCGGCAGATAGAGACACTTGCCTCCAAGCCTGGCAGTTCAAGTTCGATCCTTGGTACCCACATTGTGGACTCCTGAAACTTGTTCTTTGAGCTCAGCACACACCCTGTGATGTGTGTGCTCACGGATACACATACATGCCACAAATGAAGTATAATAACAATCAAAACCCTTGAATAGACGAGCCGTTTTTAGCCCAAGAACTGTTCATTTGTGTGTTGGTGTTCTGTGATCATGACTGGTACCACACGAACTCAGACCCTTGCCTGGTCCTCTGTCCGTACTCGCAACGTTTGCACCAGCGAGAGAAAAGGAATAGCTGGTCCAGGCCTTTGTGGTGTGGACTGACTAGCTCAAGAACATGGGGGACTGGATGGATACCATCTTGTTTCTCATTTTTGAAGATCCTGATTGTTTACTCATCCGGCTGAAAACCATGGAGCTGTGTCTGGTGCTGAGCTGAGCACTGAGTTCTTACACATAACTAAGGCATGGCGCCTGCCTTTACAGAACTCAGAACGTGGGGTGAGCAGTGGACGTATAGAGCCGTAAGCCTAGTGCGATTAGGTAACTAGAACAATGGGATCGGAGAGGCAGAGAGCTGTGTCTAGCAAACCACGGGGTTCCATTCGAGCACCCCATACACTGCTTGTACAACTCATGCCTGAAACCTCAGAACTCAGGGGACGGGACTCAGGGTCCCTGGCTACACAACAAGACAACTTAATGAGTACAAGGTCCCCCTGGGCTCTGTGTGAGGCCTTGACCTGAAAAAGCTCAGAACAACAGCCACAACACACACGCACACAAAACCAGAACCCAAACTAGAAGTAACATGATATATAAGTACAAACAAATACATGGGTTTGGGGCTTAAGTGATTACACTAAGCCTTTACAAGGGAGTTTGTCTTTGTACCTGTTGAGGAAAGCAAGAACCTGCCATTGGACACAGTCTGTTGTAAGTCATCTCATTCTATAGGGCAGAGGTTGTGAAAGGAACAGTGCTTTGTGTATTGGTGCATTTACTTACTTATCTATCT
>NW_026075082.1:0-1490 GCF_014885135.2 Alexandromys fortis
TCCCCCCCCACACACACACCCTAAGTTTATTTTGGTTGCTACTTCGTAAATGTAATTTTGCTACTGAGTGGTGTCTCAGTTCCTAAGACCACCACAAATCCGTGTTTTCTGGAGGTCTCATCCCCCAGGTTGAGAAACACTGCTTTAGACCATCCTGTTGTTTTGTCCTCCTGTAAAGATCCTGTGTTTTAATGAGCTTCCCTCTCAGAGGGGAAGGTTTCAATCTCTGAGAAAGCTTACACAGCACTCCACCCCTGCCCCAGGCTCTTAAATTCTTTGTGCCCCTCTACCCCAATGGCTCAGAGTCTTGGACGGGTGACACATACATCTGGGATATTGTTCTTTTAACTCTAGCGGGGCACTGACTCTTTGTTTCTTTTTATCGGTGTCTGCATTTCCAGAGCACGGCTGATTGTGAGTCTTGGTGGTGTTTTCTTTCACTGTCAAACACTAGTGAGGAAAAGGCAGAGAATGTAAGTCAGGAAAACCTCCCAAGGAACACTGACAGCGGTAGTGTTATGGCCATAAATGCAAGTGTTGGGAAGCACATCAGCCAGTACTTTATGCTCATTTACCAGCGCAATAGCAATTGAGTTTTAAGTGGGCCAATGACTTCCTGGGTCATGGGTTTTGTCTAGGCTCCCAGTGCTGGCTGTGACAGTCCCCTGTGGAGCAGGCCTTCAGTCTTATCAGAAAGCTGGTTTTATCCATAACTAATTGTGCTCCTACTGCACTAGCTGACAGCCTGGCTGGCGCTTACACCCGAAGCATGCAGAATCCACAGGTGAGCAGGACTTTGGGTCAGGATTTATTCTGGCAATCTTAGTAGCACTGATTGGCACTAGGTGAGCTAGAGAGCAGGGAGGGGACAGCTCATCCCTGTCTGCTGCAGAATATTTGGATAGCTATGCAAAGATGCGTTGCATTTGTTTAATTGTGTAAAGATGTGATGCTGTGTTACCTTGCCTGCCTAAGGCAGCCTTAGTGAAGCGCTCTGGAGAGCCACCATCTTCTGTTCTGGACAAAAATCAGGTGATCTCAGAAGTTTTCATCCAAGGGGACAGTGAAGTAAACTGTTAGCCAGGTATGGGGCATCATGGAAAGGTTTTACTCGTTCGTATGAATTTCCTGGCGTCTTGTCCTGGGATGCTCACACAAGGCCTCTGCGCATTTCCCACAGCCTCGATGACCTTGATGGAGCTGGCTGTGGCTGATCCACCTAGCCCAGGGCTAGCAGAGGAACAGTCACTCACATCCTGGGCTCTGCTTGCACATACCACCTTGGCTGGGTGAACAATCTCTACACCCAGGGAGAAGTCAGCTCTCTGCTTTTCCGGCAAACCTAACCCCTTTAGCTCATATTGCTTTATATCCATGTTCACCTATTGATGTTTGTTGTCTTTGATGCTTCTGGAAGCTGCCAGAAACCAAGGTGCACCAGTGTCCACCAAAACCTATTTTCTTTTTTTTAATATTTATTTATTTATTTA
>NW_026075083.1:0-1443 GCF_014885135.2 Alexandromys fortis
TCACACACACACACTCTCTGTCACACACACTCTCTCTCTGTCACACACACACACTCTCTCTCTGTCACACACACACACTCTCTCTGTCTCTTTCTCACACACACACACACTCTCCCTCTGTCTCTCTCTGTCTCTCTCTCTCTCTCTCACACACACACACACACACACACACCCCGATGGTCCCTTTCTAGTGTTATCACTCGGGCTGTATGCTCACACTGAGGATCTGAAAGCTTGGAACCACAGGGAAGAGAGAGCATTCCATTGTGTTGCTATTCTCCCTCTTTCTATTTCTTCTGTTTCTACTCTCTCCAATTTTCTTTTCTCTGTTTCATTCTGTTTCTACCCAAAAACAAAATAGAAACAAAAGATTTCTCTTTTAAACACGGTGTATAACTTTATAATAGAGATGGCCAACTTCCTAAGAATTTGATAAACAGACTTGAACTCTCAGTCCAGAAACATACACCGAGGTTTGTGTCTAAGATTCTGGAAACCCAACCTGAGCCCCTCAGAGCTTCCTGTCCCAGGTCTCTTCCTCATTACCCTCACCATTTGACCTGGATCAAGAGGGTTTTCACTCTTACTATGCCTCTATGTCAGTAAGGGGATTTGCTTTTTTATCTCAATATAGCTTTTATTTCTGAGATTATAATACAATTAAAACATTTCTCCCTTCACTTTCCTCCATCCTAACCTTCCCATATATCCATCCTTGCTCTCTTTCAAATTTATGACCTCTTTTTAAACCAATTCTTATTACATGCATATATATATATATATTCCTAAATATAACCTGCCCAACTAATATAAAGTTACTCACAGATGTTTTCAGGGACAGCCATTGGTATTTATGAGATAACTAATGGGTACAGTCTCCCCTGAGAAAGACTCTTTCTACAGCTCTCAACAATCCTTGCTTGTCTGGAGCTCTTGATAGGGTTGAGACCACACAAGCTCTTTCTTTCCCCTGTCCGTGTTAAATTGTCTGCTGTTATTGTCTTTGCTCAGCTCATGCCTAAGGAGTCATCATCTTGGCAAGACTTTACGTGTGTACCTTCTGACGTCACTGGGAGATGTACTCCTACAGCAAAATCTTTTGTCTTCTGGCTCTTCCAATCTTTCTGGCCCCTAGAGATTTTGGTACAAGGTATATAAATGTGTCTAGGGTAATTAGATTCCATGTAAAAGAGTCTAAGGAAGCAGTGGCAGCTGGTAAGCCCCTCAGACTCTGACATCACTTAAACCTAGTCCATGAGTTATAAAGCAACGCAAAAGATGTGAGAAAAGATTCCCCTTAGCAAAATGAGTTGTGCACCAGTCTAGAAAGCTGGGCATGGGGGCTGGAGAGATGGCTCAGTGGTTAAGAGCATTGCCTGCTCTTCCAAAGGTCCTGAGTTCAATTCCCGGCAACCACATGGTGGCTCACAACCATCTGTAATG
>NW_026075084.1:0-1500 GCF_014885135.2 Alexandromys fortis
CAATCAGGGTTCCCTGCCCTGTGGGAAGTCCAAGGACCACCCACCTCCATCCAGGTCTAGTAAGGTGAGCATCCAAACTGCCTAGGCTCCCATAAAGCCAGTGCGTGCAGTAGGATCAAAACCCAGTGCCATTGTTCTTGAGGTCTCAGTAGTCCTCATTGTCTGCTATGTTCAGCGAGTCCGGTTTTATCCCAGGCTTTTTCAGACCCAGGCCAGCTAGCTGGCCTTGGTGAGTTCCTGGTAGAACATCCTCATTGTCTCAGTGTGTGGGTGCACCCCTCGAGGTCCTGGACTTTTACAGTTTTGTTTGCCTCTGGGCTCTGCAAATGATGAATTGGATCTAGATTGTAAACAAAAGTTTCTGATCTTCCTGGTCCCACAGCCATTCAGTCCCAAAGAGGCTTATATTAATTATAAGCGACTTGGCCTATTAGCTCAGGTTTATTATTAAACTAGCTCTTATCACTTAAATTAACCCATAATTTTTATCTATGTTTGCCATTTGACTTGGTACCTCTTCTCAGTAAGGCATTCTTATCTTGTTTCATCTATGTCTGGCTGGTAACTCCATCTCTGCCTTTCCTCTTCCCAGAATTCCCCTAGTCTGCTTGTCCCACCTAATCTTCCTGCCTGGCTACTGGTCAATCAGCATTTTACTAAACCAACATGAATGATAAATCTTTACAGGGTACAAGTGCATTTTCTCACAGCATTTCCCCTTTTTTCTTTTCAGAAGAAGAACTCTGAATCTAATCTCCTTTGTTTAGCTTCCCCCTGCCTATTATCCATAACATAGATGGTAAGACAACTGGACAAAGTCCCCTAGGGATGGTTTTCTCTGAAAGACTGCATCAGGAGTTCACAGACACAGGACCTTGTCTCAATATATGAATTTCAGGATTTGAGCTTAGAGTGAAACTGGGAAATAATTTCAGAGAGATGAAGAAGAGTGTTTCCGGCACTGACAATATGCCTGGAAGAAAATGCTAGGGTTCTTATTCATGTAGCCAGGCAAGAGTTAGCTGAGAACACTACTAACAATCAGTGTGTGACAATGGCCAGCAATTACATAGGGCTTCTGGGCATGCCTACTCTTCTCTCCTGCTCTATAGTCCTGTTCTACAGAAAGCAGAGCAGGGTATGGTGGCACACACTTGTAATTCTAGCGCTTGGGAGCCTGAGATAAGGGAATCTTGAGTTTGAGACTAGTTTACGTTATACAGCAAGTTCCAAGCCAACTTGGTGACATAAAAAAGGGGGGGGCAGAGTCTGGAGAGGTACCTTAGCAGTTGAGAGTGCTTAACTGAGTTCAGTTCCCAGCACCCACAGCAGGTGGCTCACACCACCTGTAACTCCAGTTTCAAATGGGCTCCAGGGCCTTCAAAGGGCACACACACACACACACACACACACACACACACACACACACGCAACAAACTCTGTCTATGTCTCTGTCTCTGTCTCTGTCTCTGTCTCTCTGTCTCTCTCTCTCTCTCTCTC
>NW_026075085.1:0-1441 GCF_014885135.2 Alexandromys fortis
TAAATAAATAAATAAATAAATAAATAAATAAATAAATATTCAAAGGCAAAGGGGAGCATGGGAGAAAGCTCATCCAGTAAGGTGCCTGCTGCACAGCATGAGGACGTGAGCTCAGATCCCTACAATCTTCTTGAGAACCAACCAACTAACAACACAGGGAGTTGTGGTGCATGCCTGCATCCCTAGCGGAGAGGGTACAGAGACCGGAACACTCCCGCAGCTCACTGGTCAGCCAGCCTATGAGCTGTAGGTCCAGTGAGAGACCTCCTGCAAAGAGTAAAGGTGGAGAGCAATTGATGAAGACACCCGAGGCTAACCTGACCACGACATGAGTGCACACACCTGTGCACATACCCACATGCATGCGTACACTCACACTAACTAGTATATACACACACCACACATATGTATAAAAGTGGGTGAGGGGTGACAAGCCATATACATGTTGTCTATCTACTACATACATACAATATTAATACAAATAAATAACAATAAGCTGGGCATGGCGGTACATGCTTTAAATCCTAGCACATGAAGGCAGTAAGACTCTGTGTAAATAAATAAATAAGTACAAATGGTGAAAGAGCAAGAGAGCTGGATGTCGTGGTGCACACTTGCAATCCCAGTGTGGAGAGGTGAAGGCAGAAGGGTCAGGAGTTCAAGGTCACCCTCTGCTGCACAGTGAGTTGGAGGCCAGCCTGGGCAGTATGAAACACTGTCTCAAGAACTGGAGCTAGCTCAGCAGTCCACAGTTAGACTAATTCAAACGAGAGAGAGAGAGAAAGAGAGAGAGAGAGAGAGAGAGAGAGAGAGAGAGAGACTGAAGTTTTACAGAGAATTTGGGCTTTTATTAAAGAGATTGGATGTTTTTAAAGACACAACTGCTAAGGCTGTGAATTTGGAAGGCTGTGGGACTTTTTAAATCTGTAAAATGTTTTATATTGTGATGTTTTTACTAGTGTGTGACTTTTGGTATGAACAAGAAAGAAAGGGGTGGTGGCTCAACAATGGTGTGTTTTTGCGTGTCAAGTAGACAAGAGGTCAGCTGTCCTGGCTGGTTTTATGTCAACTTGACACAAGCTAGAGTCATCAGAGAGGAGGGAGCCCCAACTGAAAAAAACAAACAACAACAACAACAAAAAAAAAACCGGCCTCCATAAGGTCAGTCTGTAGAGCATTTTCTTAATTAGTGATTGATTGGGGCAGGTTCAGCCCATTATGGGTGGTACCATCCCTGGGCTGGTGGTGCTGGGCTCTAGAGAGTAGGTTGAGCAAGCACAAGGAGCAAGCCAATGGGCAGCACTCTCATGGACTCTGTGTCAGCTCCTGCCTCCAGGTTCCTGCTATGTTTGACTTTCTGCCCTGACTTCCTTTGATGATGAACAGCGATATGGAAGTGTAAACCAAATAAACCCTTTCCTCCCAGGGCCGCTTTGGTCAC
>NW_026075087.1:0-1489 GCF_014885135.2 Alexandromys fortis
AATTTTATAATTTTTTTCTTTAACAAACAGTAGCTCATAGAACAGATTAATTTTTTTCATGAAGGGGGAGTGTGTTTTCCATTGCTGAAGTATTTTCTTCCCTAAATGGAAAGGTCACTAGGCCTTTTGGAGTCAGGGAATCCACCCTCCAAAACACAAGATCCAAGTGGGATGAGGCCAGATGCCCCTTGGTAGAAACCCAAGGTTAGGTACCTTGTGTGGCCTGTGGAGACCTGGCTGATATAGAGGGTAACACAGGGGCTGAGCCTCTGGCATGGTGCCCATCTTGGGGATCCCTTGTCCTCTGTGTCTCTTCTAAGCAGAAGTAGACAGTGGCATTGACAACTGCTGCCTAAAAGCTTTGCTTTTTTTTTTTTTAAGGTAATTTTTTGCCAGGCGGTGGTGGCACATGCCTTTAATCCCAGCACTTGGGAGGCAGAGGCAGGTGGATCTCTGTGAGTTCGAGGCCAGTCTGGTCTTCAAGAACTAGTTCTAGGACAGCTAGAACTGTAACACAGAGAAACCTTGTCTCTAAAACAAAACAAAAAAAAAAGATTGTAATTTTTCTTAAAATATCACATAAATCTTATATCATAACAGTATATTTCTGCCGGCCGGTGGTGGCGCATGCCTTGAATCCCAGCACTTGGGAGGCAGAGGCAGGCGGATCTCTGTGAGTTCGAGACCAGCCTGATCTACAAGAGCTAGTTCCAGGACAGGCTCCAAAACCACAGAGAAACCCTGTCTCGAAAAACCAAAAAAAAAAAAAAAAATTTCTTTCAGTCTAAAGTTGGTTAGATCTATGGATCCAGAAGCCAGCTGCAACATTAAAATGCTGAGCATGTCAGACATGGTAGTGCACAAAAGCAAGGCTGGCATACTTTTAATTTCAGCACCGGAAGACAGAAGCAGGTGGATCTTTGTGTGTTTGAACCCAGCCTGGTCTACATAGTGAGTTCCAGGCCAGACAGGGCTGCATAGTGGTTACAAAAAAATGCTAAGTGTACGTTTGATATGGTGACATTTAGTGAGCAAACATGCCTATGCAGATACAGGGTTAATCTTATACTTCAACTTGAGTTAAGCATCTTACCTTATAAACCAGTCTCCTAAATGTGGTTAAAATGTTCTTCATTTGGTTTCAGGCAAGAAGGAGTTAAAAGTGGAGTATATGTTGTAATAGAAATTAAAGTGTCAACTCAGGAAGGGGAAGAAATAACCTGTCGAAGTTACCTGATGACAAATTACGAGAGCGCTCCCCCATCACCACAGTATAAGAAGGTGAGCTACGGGGCTGTGCACAATCTTTAACTCCACTGGGCTGAGTTAGAGGGCGTTTCATTGTTAGAAAGCTTTTACAAACTTGAAATCCCACATCGGCGTTTTAATCAAAATGTTTTAAATAAGGAAAGTATATTTTAATAGATTTATAGTATCTATTATATATTATAATAGTCTATACATGCTATAATTTTTTTATAATTTTATA
>NW_026075088.1:0-1474 GCF_014885135.2 Alexandromys fortis
GAATTGTTTTGATTTGCACTTCTCTAATAACTAAGGATGTTGAGCATTTCCTTAAGTGTCTTTCAGTCATTTTAGATTCCTCTGTTGAGAGTTCTATGTTTAGGTCTGAACTCCATTTTTTATTGGATTATTTGTTCTTTTGATGACCAATTTCTTGAGTTCTTTGTATATTTTGGAGATCAGATCTCTGTCTGATGTGGGGTTAGTGAAGATCTTTTCCCATTCTGTAGGCTGTCATTAGGTCTTGCTGACCATGTCCTTTGCTTTACAGAAGTTTTTCAGTTTCAGGAGGTCCCATTTATTAATTATTTCTCTCAGTGTCTTGCTACTGGGGTTATATTTAGGAAGTGGTCTCCTAAATGTATTCAAGTGTACTTCCTACTTTCTCTTCTATGAGGTTCAGTTTGGCTGGCTTTATTTTGAGGTCTTTGATCCATTTGGACTTGAGTTTTGTGCATGGTGATAGCTATGAATCTATTTTCATTCTTCTTCATGTTGATATCCAGTTATACCAGCACCATTTGTTTAATATGCTTTCTTTTTTGTCAAAAATCAGGTGTTTGAAGGTATGTGGATTAATATCTAGGTCTTTGATTCGGTTCCATTGGTCCTCCTGTCTGTTTTTATCAGATTAACAATTTATCTGGCAAATTTTAAAACTGGTTAATTGGGGATGCTCTGAAACATAAATTTATAATTTGATATTAAAATGGTAACTGACAAACAATTTCCCACATTGCATATGGGAAAATGAGCACAGAAAAATAATTAAGTGTACAACAGACACATACATATATCATATGTAATTTAATAATAAATCTTTTTTTAAAGAAAGATACAAACAATGATGATAATTTTATCCATTTGCTACAGCTGCCATTATATGCCACTGACCCTGTGTTTGCAGCTACTGAAGGTGACTTGCTTAGTGATGGAGGAGGTAAAAGGCCTCCTATCCAAGTGTCATCAGTGTCAGAGATAGTCGTCTTTGCTCTGTGTTTTCATGTGGTTCCCTCTGGACATGTCCAATTATATGTGTGTGTGTTTATATATGTATATACACACATATAAAAATATAAAGCATATATATGTGTGTATATATTTATATACACACATAAACATCAGTTAAATTCACCCAAATTACTTTGTTTTAACATGATTGCCTCTTGAAATCGCTCCCTCAAAAATAAACAGTTTCTTACTTCCTGATGATCCAGAGCATCCCCTAACCCTTTAAGACATGGTTCTTTGGTGGAACATTCCATCTCTAAACTATAACAAATTATAACAACACAATATGGTTGCCATAACTTAGAATCCACTGTTTAAATGTGACATATTTTGTCAAGGCTCGATATGGAAAATACTGAGTATATGGGGTTAGCTATCATTTAGTATGTCACTATTATAAATTGAGAAATAATATCATTTGCATTTATTTGGGAGACTCTTCAAGGTGGGATTTACAATAACT
>NW_026075089.1:0-1496 GCF_014885135.2 Alexandromys fortis
CTTTGCTTCTTCAAGTTCCTTGTCAGCAGTGTCCACCACAAAATTTTTCTCTTTTTCTAATTGCTCTGCTAGTTGGTCGATTTTAATCAATTCTTTACAAAGACACTCGTTGTGTTGGGTTAAATCGTCTATTTGACTGCTTACCACCTGCTTACTATCACAGAGTTTCCTAACATATTCTTCCAAGTCATGATTTGTCTGTTTGGGTTCTTCAATCTGTAATTTCAATGTAGAGATGAAACCTATCTTAGGTTCTCCCTTCTTGATCTAGTTGGAGAGTATTTTAGTTTTTTCCAGCTTCAGAAACTGGAGCTCTGAGACCAAATTGATGTTCTTTGGTGGTAACCGGGAGCTCTAGAGCCCTCCCCCAGCCTCTTGGGCCACTGTCCTCCCTGGAGCTCATTCCGGCTACTGAAGGATCTCTGGCCCTGTGGGAGATCCCTGTTTTGTTTTTTTAATTTCAAGAAAGGAGGATGTCCTGGTGGATAAAACAGACACACCGTTCAACTCTGGATCATGTGCTTGTCCAGTTTATGTCAATAAAGCAAGTGAGGAATGATGTCCACCATCTTCCTCTTCAAACACTCTCTCTGGGTCAAATGCGTCACCATGTGCTTAGTGGGACAGGGGCACCCGGAGCAATGGCAGCGACCCAGGAGATGCTTTCCAGGCATGTCTTCTTTGCCCTCCTAGCCCTGCCCTGAACAAATGAACGCAGACCACTTGAGAAGCACTGAATGAGTGGCCTCCCTTTCCATGAGCTCCTGCTATTGTCTGCTTTTTGCTGAAGTTGGCTAAGTGGGGCCTGATTTTTTTTTTCTTGATCTCTTTTCAATTTTCTGGAAGTTTGAAGCTGTCATGTTACCTACAAGAAAGTTCTAATGCTTATATCTTTCCAGCTTATTGTATCATTTCCTCATCTATATGAAAATATTTGCTGAATTATATATATACATATATGAGATTATATAAATATGAAATATGTATATTTTTATTTGTTTTGGGAGGGGTGTTCTCTATATAGCCTTGGCTGCCCTGGAACTCACTCTGTAGAGCAGGCTAGATTTGAACTCAGAGATCTGTGCTGGGTTTAAAGGTGTAAACCACCACTACCAACCAACTAAATTTTGGTGTGGGACAATGGTCTGTATTCTGTCAATTATATTTTAAATAAACACTGATTGGTCAGTAGCCAGGCAGGAAGTATAGGTAGGACAACCAGAAAGGAAGTAGAGGTGGGTCAAAGAGAACAGGAGAATTCTGGGAAGAGGTGTAGTCCTAGCCCAGCCACAGAAGAAGCAAGATAAGACTGCCTTGCTGAAAAAGGTACTGGGTCATGTGGCTAACACAGATAAGAATAATGGGCTAACATAAGTTGTAAGAGTTAATAAGAAGCCTGAGCTAATGGGCCAATCAGTTTATAACTAATGTAAACCTCTGTGTGATTTCTTTGGGACTTAACAATTGTGGGAACCGGGCAGAACAGAAACCCCAAC
>NW_026075090.1:0-1498 GCF_014885135.2 Alexandromys fortis
GGGTTTCTCCGTAGCTTTTGGTTCCTGTCCTGGAACTAGCTCTTGTAGACCAGGCTGGCCTCGAACTCAGAGATCCGCCTGCCTCTGCCTCCCGAGTGCTGGGATTAAAGGCGTGCGCCACCACCACCCGGCTTGCCTTTTGTTTATTAGAACCGAAAGAACCAAAATGTCCTGGGTGATCCAGAGACTCTGAACTGCTGCCAGGCTCAGCCCTGGGCCAGGCTAGGTTAGGCTCTTGACCAGACTGCCCAGCTCACAACTAGAGGGTTCCACCTTTGTCTCCCTCTGGTGGTGTCTGGGCATCTGTGGGTCAGTTCTGCCTCTGGCAACCTGCTCCATGGCTGGCTCTGAACTTTAATATCCTTAGCTACAAGAATCAGAAGCTGGGGCTGGCAAGATAGGTCAGTGAGTTCGGGGGGGGGGGGGGGAAGGCTTCTCATGCAAGACTGATAGCCCAAGTTTGAGTCCTGAAACCACATTTAAGGAAAAAAAAAAAACTTTCCCACACAGCTGCCCAAGGTGGCAGAGGCGCAGTCACCTGGCCGCCACTGTGGTTATGCACGTACTACTGGGCAGAACGGTGGTGGCTGGGCAGTGAGAGGGCATCAGCATGTCTGGAAATTTCTACAGAAACAAGTTAAAGTACCTGGCCTCTCTCCGAAAGCAGATGAACACCAGCCCCTCTCAGGGCCCTTACTACTTTTGAGCCTTGAGCTGCATTTTTTTGGAGCACTATGAGGCGCGCTGCCGCACAAGACCAAGCAAGACCTGGCTGCCCTGGAACAACTCTGCCTTATGACAAGAAAAGTGTGTGGTGGTCCCTGCTGCCCTCAAGGTTGTTGGGCTGACGCCTACCAGAAAGCTGGTGTACCCGGGGCGTCTGGCTCATGAGGTCGGATGAAAGCAGCAGCAACAACCTCTCTGGAGGAGAAAGGGGAGGAAAAGCCATGTACTGTCGGAAGAAGAACCCATTCTTAAGGCTACAGACACAGGCAGCAGCAAAGAACGTGGAGAAGAAAACTCACAGAGTCCTCAAGATCAATGGTCTTCTGGTGTGAGCTGAACAAAAGTCTATGGGGGCTATCTGTGCCTCTGTCTGTGCCTCTGTCTGTGCCTCACGCCTGCCCTTCCTCCACCACAAACCAGGAGTGTGGGACTAAAGGTGCCCTCATCACTGCTCTTGTGGGAAGAGGGAGCTTTTAGACAGCCCTGAGAGTGCACCGCCTGCTTGTTGAGTTTCATTACAGTGTCTGAGATGAAAGGGCGACGGGACCTGTGACCCAGGCCTTACTCTGCAGCTGTGAGAATGGGGGCCACACTCCTGGGCTGCAAATCAGAAGTGCACCCTGGGAAGACAGCAGGACACAGGCACTGCTCTGCTCCTTCCCAATGCTAGTCAGAAAGCAATTTTCTTTCTTTCTTTCTTTCTTTCTTTCTTTCTTTCTTTCTTCCTTCCTTCCTTCCTTCCTTTCTTTTCTTCTTCTTCTTTTTTTTTTTT
>NW_026075091.1:0-1433 GCF_014885135.2 Alexandromys fortis
TAGAACAACTGCCACTTGACTCAACTCTAATTGCTTCTTTCACTAAACTTAGCACAGTCACAAGAAGTGTATGAGTAATACAGATTTACTATGGGCTATTGTTTTAGAACAAAGTTGTGCAGATATATCATCAATGTGTATACATTTTGTAATATAAGAAGCAAGAAAAACGTGTCTTTGCAGATCTACAACACAGCTCTCGTGGTGCTATGGCTCAAAAGGTGATATCTGTTTATAGGCATTGCTTTCCTGACTTCTTTCTTAAGAGAATGTCATTCAAATGCAATTTACATGTATGAAATATGGATTCGTGAGAATTTAATAACCATCGGTGCACCTAAAACTGCTTATTTACACTGTCGATTTTGACTAAAACTTTCAGGACACATAACAGTTTCACGAGAGGCACATTGTTATCAGCTTGCAAATGAAAATTACCTTTTATGTCTTCTAGAACAAGGACAATGTTCTTCAGTATTATGGTCTCCCCCAATGCATCCTAAAACATAATACCAGAAAATGAATGTTAAGTTATTGAAAATTGTCCAATATTTAAGCTGTTATCTTAAGGGAACCTTAGAACCATAACTGCTGTATTTAACTGATTCTTATTCTTTCTACATCAAATTAGAGAAGAATAACATTAATCAAGAAAAAGTTGTCCCCTTATTTGGAAACATGAAGGAAGTTTACTTTTACCTATAGTAGCGAGGTTCCAGTAGGTCTCCAGCATCACATCTTTGTAGAGATTCTTCTGGGAAGCGTCCAGCAAATTCCACTCTTCCCGAGAGAAGTTGATATGCACATCATCATAGGTCACTGCCCTCTAAAATATTTCAGTCACATGTATAATAGAAAGCATAATGGTGACAACATTGTAAATGCATACATCTCTGACACTATAGTCATAAAATTCTGGTGTTCCCCGCTATTATTCCATGACACAGACAGTCACTTTAGAAGGAAAATGAATAGGAGAGGCAACTCTGTCATTTTTGTACCCTTTGAATGGGATATCACATTACAAAAGAACTGTCTATTAATAGATAAAGCCAAGAAAATAGATCAACAGGGCATAGTACACATGAGAAAATTCTATGAAGAAATACTGATCACAAAAAAGGAAAATACAGTGGACAAACTGGGTATACTGACTCATGCCTTTAAGCACTCAAAAAGCACAGGTGTGAATATTTGTCTCTGAGTTGAATGCTGGCCATGTCTATGGAATCATGTCCAGGACAGGTGGAAGTACACATTAAGACCCTAACTCCATTGCAAAAATCAGTGAACCAAACAAAGCAGATAGAAAGTAGGTAGATATCTACTGAAGTTCCTACAAAGAATTATGCATTCACTCCAGTTCTGTATTCATATTCCAGACAGCTGAAGTGTGATATATTAAACTGCAATACCACAAACATTTTATGAAA
>NW_026075092.1:0-1432 GCF_014885135.2 Alexandromys fortis
ATCATGCACACATACAAGAACTCATAATAAAATAAGAAATACCTTAGCTGGGTGGTGGCGTCACACGCCTTTAATCTCAGCACTCGGGAGGCAGAGGCAGGCGGATCTCTGTGAGTTCGAGGCCAGCCTGGTCTACAAGAGCTAGTGCCAGGACAGGCTCCAAAGCTACAGAGAAACCCTGTCTCGAAAAACCAAAAGAAAAAAAAAGGGATACGGCATTAGTCCATGTCCAATTGTTTTAAAATACACTTCTGAAAGGACACTTTATAAAGAAAATAATTTGATTTATTTCACTGTTCAGGAGATTGAAAGTCCAAGATTGGGGGTGAGTTTCATCAATTTAACCATATAGGAGGACTTCATGACAGAAGGCATCATGGCTAGAGGATTTGCAAGGACCATTCATTGCAGAGCAAATCATGAAACCAGAGAAAGCAACATAGAGTCAGGCTTATTTCCATAAAATGGCTCATTCTCCCAGGAATATTCTTGAGATCAGTACTGATTTCTTTTGAGAGTAAACCCTAAATGATCTAATGACTAATGTCCTTAATGACCCAAATGTCTTATTTCTCAAAGGTTCCACCACCACTTAGCACTGCTATATGAAGAAATATTTAGGGAACAAACTATATCCTAACAAACATGGTAAGTGTTCAACTGGAGGCACAGGCTGAGACATATAGTGTTTTTTGTTTCGTTTGTTTTGTTTTTTTGTTTTTGTGTGTGTATTTGTTTTTGCTTTTGTTTGTTTTGTGGGGTTTTTGATAATCTGAAATTTAATCTTAAGAATGTTTTAAGGCAGAAAGTGAAATACTTTGCTTTTTAATAATTACATATAATATCAGCATACTCTGCACACTTTCTTAGATTCAAAACAGTATTTTATCTTTGCTTAAGACACATGAAAATGGTTATATTAAATAGTTTAATTTTAAATATTAAGTATACTTTACTTTCTTTTTCATTTTTTATTAGATTAAAAAAATACCAATCCAAACTCCCACTCTCTCCCCACCTCCCATTTCCTGCACAAACCCTCCCAACCCACCCCCTTTAATCCTAAGAGAGGGTAAGGCACTTTGATTTGTGGAAGGTCCAAGGCTCTCCCTACTATATCTAGGCTGAGCAAGGTATACATTTAAAAAGAATAGGATCCCCAAAAGCCAGTACATGCAGTAGAGATAAATCTTAGTACTACTGCACATGGCCCCTCAGTCTGCCCCAACTGTCAACCACATTCAGAGAGATTAGTTTGGTCCTGTGCTTGTTCCTTCCCAGTCCAGCTAGAGTTGGTGAGCTCCCATTAGGTTAGATAAACTGTTTCAGTGGATGAACTCTTCATAATCTTGACCTCTTTGCTCATATTCTTTTTTTTCTTTTTTATTTTATTTTTAATATAATTTTTTTATTGAAAAAAATTTCTGCCTCC
>NW_026075093.1:0-1495 GCF_014885135.2 Alexandromys fortis
ATGAAAATACTTGCTGATTTATGTTTAATGCTGCTCTATTCATCATAGCTAGAAACTGGTAACAGCCTAGATGTCTACCAACTGATGAATGGATAATGAAAATGTAATACATTTAGACAATGGAATATTATTCAACTATTAAAAATCATAAAATTCTCAGGTAAATGCAAAGAGCTAGAAAACATCGTCTCAACTGAGGTAACATAGATCCTAAAAGACATCGTATGAATTCTCTCATATGTAGATGTTAGCTTTTAAGCTTTCAATATATGTGTTATTTGCAAATAACCACAGAGGTTGGATACCAAGTAAAGGACTGGGGGAAAAGAGACTCCCCGAAGGAATAAAAGATAGAACATGTTGTTGTGGAGAGACAGGGATACTAGGAGAATTAAAATGGGAGGAGATGAGTGAAAAGGGTAAAGGAGGGACTATGGGAGGACAACTAATACTAAAGGACATTTGAGAAACCAATGTGGAAACCTACTACTGTAGAAGATTCCTAAAACACATGCATGTTTGAAAGGAATCTAAGTGGAGTTACCAAATAACAGCGTTGACAACTGGACATCTTATGCCACCAAGTAAAACCTCCAGTGCCAGGAATGGGTGATACCTTACTGAGCTTTTGGCCAAAGAGGCCCCACGGAAACCCCCAAATATATTAGGTAATTTCCAATACCAGTGATTACTTTCCATAAACTGATGGGAAGGCTCTATTGCTGAAAATAACATTCACTTTTATCATTTAATATGGAATAGCTGAGTTAGTGCCTAATTAGAAATTTTGCCTTTATTGATTAGCCGTCATGGTAGTAGAAGCTATTCTGCTTGATACCAAAAGATAAAGGTAATCAGCAATATTACCAAACTCAAACCTGTGACTTACAACAGCAAGACATTCTAGTTTAATAGAGGCACAAATGTTATGGGAGCAACCAGCCACTTTGTGATTCCATGAGATAAAGCTCAGACCTACCCTGACAAAGTGGCTTAGAACCCGAAACGGATATGTCACGGTCTTGGGGGATGCCTGCTATTATTATTCTGATAAAGGAACATAGCAATAAAATGTCTCTTAATGGCACCTTGCCCAATCCACATCAGAGAAGCTTCTTCTTCTAGTAGATGGGAAACCCCCAAGTGCACAATGTGTAGAAAGTGACAGACATTGGGGCATTGAGTCCTAAATGGGATGTTTTGATTGAACCCCTCCTCACATGGCTCAGGGAGGTGTGAGAAGAGGAGGCAGAAAACCTGTAGGAGCCAGAGGTGATGCATGACTCCAAGGAAACAGTGACTTCCAGGCACAGAAGGACTGATGTACATATGAACTCATGTAGACTGTGGCAGCCAACACAAGATTTGCACAGGTTCAATCCTGTAGTCCTAGGCCTGCGAGGGGAAAGTGTTCATATAATTCTTTGAAATTTTCATATATGCATATAACATATTTTGGACATATTCACCCACGCCAACCCTCTCAATTTTTTTT
>NW_026075094.1:0-1401 GCF_014885135.2 Alexandromys fortis
CTTCTCTGAGACAGCATTAATTATTCAACTCAAAATGTATTCAACCCACGCTATTGAGAGACTCCGTTGCGTGTGTAGGTGGTGGAGATACTGAATCAGATATGGCTCCGGATCCTGAGACTGTCAACTAAGGAAAGAGGGTGGACAGAATCCAAAGATCCTCGTGTTGTTACTAAGTGAAGCTAGGCGGGGATGTGAGCTGTGTGATCACCTTGTTTGCAGGCAGCAGGGGCTGTGGTCTCTCCTGTCTCTTCCCTGCAGCGGGGTTGAAAATGCCCTGCAAATCCGTCTCAATGCTGAGGAGTCATCTGGCAACTTAATGACCGTTGTCTAGAATTGTGTTTGTCACCAGTTTGCTCACGTGTTTCTAATCTTTATAAGTGGTCCGCTCTCCCACACGTGTTAAGTAACAGCAGCAAGCACAGGATTCCTGCATTCAGCCACAGACACACTGGAGGTGTTAGCTAGCCACACCCCCCGATCATGGCGGCTATTCCGGCAAAGAATGGGCCTGGCTTCCTCTGCCTCCTGTTAAATGTCATCCCACCAGCAGCTCCCTGACTTGTTCATCATTTTCTGGGGCTGTCATTTGATTTTCCCCAGAGCAAAGCAAACTCCCTGTCTGTGATGCAAAGGAATATAAGAAAGTAATGTCAGCAGGACTTGTTTGGGGAGAGTAAACTTGAAAGCCACTGTGAGCCAGCCGCTAAAAGCCATGAGGGAGTCAGTGCGCCTGAGGTTCTCACCTTAACTTCCTTCACCAAGTTAGATCTCCACTTGGTCTCTTTGGAAGCAAAAATCCCAACACCACTCCTTTCTACCTCTAGACAAGTGACGACAGGGCCGGGCGTCCATGAACTGAAACCCTGAACCCAGGAGCCCACCATAGCCTTTTTCCTTACTAACTTCATTGTGTCAGGGATGTTGCCATAGCAATGGAAAGCTGACCAGCACCGGAGAGTTATTAGGAAATTTGTCAGACCCATCACCGGGTAGGTTGAATAAGGCCTTAAAGGAAGCAAAGGATGTGGAATTACTCGTGGTTTTCAGTCCTAGCTTTGATGACCACAGTTGTGGCTGCGGACTATTCCTTTGGTCTTGGGGGTGTGGAGGACATCAAGGGCTGGGGTAGGAGCCATGGGAGGATGGAAGGCACCGTGAGGGAGGTGTGGCTGGGAAGCAAGGCGAGGGGATGGGGGGTGGGGCCACCGCAGGACAAGCAAAATCTCCCCTCTCCCCTCTCTGTCTCTCCTCCCTCTCTTCTCTCTGTCCTCCCCTCTCTGTCTCTCCTCCCTCTCTCCTCTCTGTCTCTCCTCCCTCTCTCTTCTGTCTCTCCTCCCCTCTCCCCTCTCTGTCTCTCCTCCCCTCTCCCCTCCCCTCTCTGTCTCTCCTCCCTCTCTC
>NW_026075096.1:0-1491 GCF_014885135.2 Alexandromys fortis
GGGAGAGGGGAGAGAGAGGGAGGGAAGGATAGATGGAAATGTAAGCCTGTGCCCACTATTCAAAACAAAGTTCAAAACAAGAGGTAAGGCGGCCTGTTTCCGTTAGAGACAGGGAGAGAGAGAGAGAGAGAGAGAGAGAGAGAGAGAGAGAGAGAGAGAGGGAGAGGGAGAGGGAGAGGGAGAGGGAGAGGGAGAGGGAGAGGGAGAAGGAGAGAGAGAGGGAGAGAGAGGGAGAGGAAGAAGGAGAGGGAGAAAGAAGAGAATTATAAGAACTGGCCAAGGTAAGCCACAAGAATAGCTTTACTTTCTTAAGATAGACACCACTTCTTATTCAATGCCATCTCTCAAAAGGAACTAATCCATTGATTAGGTTAAGGTCATAAGAATCTAGTTACTTCCCCAAACTCCATCAGTTGGCAACCAGGTTCACAGAAGATGAGACTATGTGGAAAATTCCGTATTTAGACCAGGGGTTGGTCTTCCAGGTTGAGTCTTTAAGAGGCTGGTTTACCTCGAACTGCAGAAGTGTTTACTGCAGTTTAATAGTTTGCACAAACAGCTTTCGGAGTTTGCATACTTGCATGGAACCATTAGTGAATAACTCAAAAAGTTTCAAACAAGCTCTGATGTTTGCAGTCACTTTCTAGAAACATGAGAGCAGTTTTATTCTTTGAAGGAATAGAACAAATCCTATTTCAACTTATAATGTTAAAATAATATTTAGAATAAACTGTGAACAAACTCTTCCAGACCTTGACCAAGCTCCTATGTTGAAACTCCAGCACCTTCTCCATCCCTCCCATTGCCAAACTCAGTTACCCACTATGACCTGCATCCAGATAGCTGGGGCGAGAAAGTTTCTAAGGAGAAAACAGCCTTGTCTGGACAAACGATTCCAGAACGGAAAAACCATAGACTGCCACACAGCTCCCTGAAGCTGCATTGACTTCCCGTTCTGCAAAGCTCCTATATAAACCCTGAGTGTATTTCCTGCCTTTTGGCAGACATCCCTCTCCCACTGTGTCTGCCCCCTCTGTTTTAAATAAACAGCGGAGTCTGCTGAGGTCAGTCTCTAGACGACTCTGCCTTCTGTCTCTTTGAGCTGCTTCAGAACTAGTAACTGTAAGTCTTAGACTGCTGGCTTTTTACAATGAAATTGGTGCCAATGCTTTTTTTTCTATCTTATGAAAAACAGAATAAAATATGAAACATTTTAAAATGAAATCTAAAGCTTCGTTTTGTTTATTTGTTTCCTACTTACTACAGTTCTGTCGACTGCTACCTCCTTGTGGGTTCTTCTAGCCCATGCCACTTTCCAAAAAACCTCCGGGCCTGTTTGTGCTGCCAAACAGTGGCTTTCCACTGCTGACTAGGGATCCCTGTTGTAGTGGCTGAGAAACAAGAAATGAAGCAAGAGAATCATCAGTCTGTTAAATCTGCGGAATTATCTTTAAATGCAATTAGAACTCTCCTGAAATAAGTTCAGTATTT
>NW_026075097.1:0-1399 GCF_014885135.2 Alexandromys fortis
CTGGAACTAGCCGGGCCAGGCAGTGTTTGAAAGAATACAGTTTCCGTGTAATTATTTCTGGGCATAAGCTAGCCATGCGGGCGGCTGGGTGCCAGGAACGCAGCCCTGCCGCTCCTATTTCAACAGATGGCGCCCGACGTGATGGGCTAAATCCACTTAAAAACCTGAGAAGGCTTAAAAATAAGGGAGAGAGAGTTTAACACTGATTTTTGCTGTTTGTTGGTGGCATGCTGAAGAGAGATTTCCTGGTTTGGCAACAGCAGCAGAAAAAAAGCTGCGTCATTTTAAAGTGCAGCTTCCTGGTGCTGTGCTGCCAGCGTGAACTCTGGCTTTAAAGCATTTCAAAGCTTTTATGGGACTGGATGTTTGTGTTCCCACTTGGGATAGGAGGAGAGTGCTCTGAGACAGCGCCAATGGCTCAGCGCTCCCCGCCTGCACCTAGGCAGATGGCAGAATCAGGCTTAGGCAGGCAGGAGAGCATGGCGGATTCCTGCCGCCATACAGAGACGCGTTTTCAGACTGCGCAGTGCTCTGCGTGTCAGATTGGCTGTAACTTGGATGAAAAGAGTTTCTGTGCTGCACACTCAGTCTCAAAATTAAACTGCTGATTGCGGCTCCAATGTGAACTGCTGTGTGCCTGGAACTGTGTGGCTCAGGGGCACCAAATGGATCTGAGGCTGGAGCAGCTGCTCCATGCTGAACTGTGCTGACCTCGGGCAGGAACTACCATAATTGCCATAATAACAGCACAGTTAAGGTTTATCTGGGCAGGACACAGGTGGTACCAAATTACCTGTACATGGTGCAACTTAAGTTTTTAAGAACTGCTTAACATTTTAAGAAATGCTCCTGGATATTAAAAAAAAGTTACAGATTCACAATAAAACAGATTCAGACACTGTTGGATGAATGTACATAGGCTTGGGAGAGAGAAGAAAAAAATATAGAGAATAAAGTTAATGCTTTAAAAAAAATAGGTAGTCTTTAAAGAGACAGAATAAAGTAAAGTGATAGAGTAAAAATAAGCCATGTAAAAATGGAAAATTCACAGAGGGTCTGGATTATGTACATTGTGATTCCTTTAAAATTTTTGACTGTGAAGGAGCTAAGTACAGAGAGACATTTCGTTACATGGGCTGCCAAGCTAAACCAAAATGGATATAAGAGTATTACGATTTCAAAATTTGGGTCTAAGGATATGATGCTTTGGAGAGGGTCTTCTTTTGTTTTCACAGAGGATGTGACCCTGTGGATTGCATCTACCCTGGTATGGTATTATAGAACACGTCCTCCTGAAAGGTTGCTGTGAACACCCTGAAAAAATTACTTCACTCAACTGCCAACTGAGATAAACCTGGCACACAGGTTACACCCTAAATGATCTGATTAACAGCGCCCC
>NW_026075098.1:0-1511 GCF_014885135.2 Alexandromys fortis
GGGAATGGGATGGTTGGGATAAAGGAAGGGTGGACACAGGAGCAGAGAAATATATATCCTAATTAAGGGAGCCATCTTAGGGTTGGCAAGAGACTTAACTCTAGAGGGGCTCGCAGGTACCCAGGGAGATGCCTCCAGCTAGTACCTTGAGCAATGAGCAGAGGGAATCTGAAATGACCCTATCCTATAGCCATACTGATGAATATCTTACATATCACCTTAGAACCTTCATCTGGCGATGGATCAAGTAAGCTATTTCTTAATGGATTTAATTATTCAAGAAAAATTTGGAAGAATATTAGGTAAGTCCTATAGAATTTTGAATATCTACTAGCACTGATGCTAAACAGTTTTGTAATTAACTCATTCAAAAACATTATTAACCACTAACAATTTTGTATCAGGTACTTTGACAAAATACTCTAATGATATCAGATTATAATTTGAAGTAAGTCTTATACCGAAAGAACAAATAGAGTAAGAAGAAATATAAGATTTTAAATAAAGGGGCTGGAAAAATAGCTTAGCATTTGAGAACACTGGATTCTATTTCAGATGATCTAGGTCCAATTCCTAGAACCTTCAAGGATACTCATAGCTGTGTAACTGCAGTCTCAAAAAATCTAACATCGTATGACCTCCTGGGTACCAAAAACATATATGCAGTAGACAAACATATATGCAGACAAAACATCAGTATTCATTAATTAGCAATTAAAACAAAATGTTTAACTATATTACAGTTTCATGTAAGTATAAATGCCCATTTGATTTCCCTCTCCAAAATTAAAGTCTATTTTCTAACCTCATTATAAAGAAGTGTAACCATGTGTTTAAGTTATTGCCAATTTGGTATTGAAAAAATATTTGACACTTAAAGTCAGTCTTGTAGAAATGGTGTTTCATGTTGTTTTCTCGTATGCCTGACCCATTGGTTTCATCTGAAACCAATGATGGTGATAATGAAAGAAAGAAAGAAAGAAAGAAAGAAAGAAAGAAAGAAAGAAAGAAAGAAAGAAAGAAGAAAAGGGAAGGAAGAAGAAAAGGGAAGGAAGGAAGGAAGGAAGGAAGGAAGGAAGGAAGGAAGGAAGGAAGGAAGGAAGGAAGGAATGAAGGAAGGAATCATATCAGATATTGCACAGTAAGTCAACTGCCCAATGTCCACAATGAATAACAAGATGAGCAAGACATAGATATCTGCAGCCTAGGGCTAGAGTGGTGACTTGATGGGTAGAAAGTGTTGCACTTAAATGCAGGCTGGAGAGCTTGAATTTGATCTCTAAATCCTACAAAGTGGTAGAAGAGAATCATCTTCTGAGTACTGCATGTGCACAGTGACTTACAAACACACACTCTCTCTCCCTCTCTCTCTTTCATACAGACAGACAGATACACACACAGAGAGAGAGAGAAAGCGAGAGAGAGAGAGAGAGAGAGAGAGAGAGAGAGAGAGAGAGAGAGAGACATTTTTTTAAAACTTTGTAGGTTCAAATATTCCAAACAGGAAGTTT
>NW_026075099.1:0-1466 GCF_014885135.2 Alexandromys fortis
CTGGCACCCAGTTCACGAGCTTCGGGCAAGGGGGCTGGAGGTTAAAATACACAGACACACACAGACAGAGAGACAGCGACACGGGTCATCCTTGAATTCCCCAAGAATGCCCCCTTTATTGTGTTCAGGGGCACATTATATAGAGATAGCCACGCCCCAGCCAAACCCACCAGAAACCACTCTCCTGCCATCAGGAACTCCTGAAGGTCTCATGCTCAGAGCAGCTGTAGGCACTCAGATCAGGGGATTACAAGAAACTCGGGATCTGGGGTTTCACTGCTCCCAGCAGCTTGGGGAGATCCAAGTAGTGAGGGTAAGGGAGGTAAATACAGAAGGAGGAGGGAGGAGAGTAAAATAATCCTGGTAAGGATGACTGAAAAAAGCCTGAGGAGTCATGCTATTAGCCATCTACCCAAAGGTACCTGCAATACATCTCTGTGTGTGGTTACATGTATAATTTATGCCAATGTTTCCATCCAGGCTGACAATGCTCCCTCCGAGAGCCATAAGCTATCTAACAAAACTCCCAGCACTTCGAATGAGTAGCTCACTCTTGAGTTGTCCATCAGATCATTCAAGAAACTCCCCAAACAATGTAGACTGTTCCTACTGCCCTTGCTGACACCACAGAGGTAGAAGGAAAGTCTTTATTGCTTGAAGACACCAGGGATTTGGGGCATGGCCCAAGAAGACCATACTTGGATCTGACCTGAAGTCTCCTCTTGGGTGAGTGACTTTCATGATACCAGAAGGTACCATGTAAGCTCCACATAGGGGGGAAGCAACCAGTGGTTCTCTCCAGCTATGACACCCATAAACCACATCTCAGACCAGCATGGCACGATGACACATGACCTAAGGGTCCAATAGTGGCACACTTACTTTGGTAGTAACCAACAACTCATCAATTGGATATAATATCTGCTCAATAAGAGTGGAAACCCTGCCAACGACCTAGAGGTAGTAAATTACAGATCTTGAAAGAAAGCTTAAAAGCACTACTTATCTAGACCAGCATAACCCCCCAATAATATTATTAATATTTATCAGTACACCACAGATACGTGTAGTTCTCATCTCTCATCAAGGAAACTTCTCTTTGCAACAGATGGAGACGATTACAGAAAAATATCACTTGATCAAAACACACAGCTGTGGGGCCCAGTCCCAAATGGTACATATAGAACTTGACTCCTGAACCTATTGCTCAGGGATAATTGTAGAAGGGAGGGCAGAAGGACTTTTAAGAGCCAGATGAACAGAAAGTTTGCTATGAGATTGTGTCTCTTAGAAATGTCAGAGGAGTTACACCCAGGAAGTCTCACCAACATGCCTGGGCTAAACATAAGCTGGAGAATAATGATATCAACAGACATACCAAAGTGGATGGGGGAAAACTCACAAGGCCTCAGTCTCTCTCTCTCTCTCTCTCTCTCTCTCTCTCTCTCTCTCTCTCTCTCTCTCTC
>NW_026075100.1:0-1476 GCF_014885135.2 Alexandromys fortis
CCCCACTCCTCTCCCCCTCCCTCTCCAATCCAGAGAGCAGTCAGGGTTCCCTGCCCTGTGGAAAGTCCAAGGTCCTCCCCCCTCCGTCCATGTCTAGGAAGCAATTCTTAAGGCCAACAAACTTTTTCAACCAAGTGGCAGGATATAAACGAAACATACAAAAAGTAGTTTTTCTATATACCATAATAAGCTCGGTGAGAAGGAAATCAGAGAAAAAACTCTCTTCCATTCATTATAGCTTCAAAAAATACAACACAAAACAGAATAAAACAAACAAACAAACAAACAAACAACAAAAACCTTTATGAAGAAATTTAACCAAGGATGTGAAATACTTGTACCATGAAAACACAATGAAGAAGGAAATGGAACACAGTAGAAGATGGAATGAGCTCCCATACCCATGTTTTGACAGAATTGGTGTTGTGAAAATGGTTATGTCACCTACAATGAGCTCCAGCCTATACAATCCCTATCAAAATTCTAATGCCATACTGCACAGAAATAGGGAAAAAAATCCTGAAATTCACACAGAAGCACAAAAGACCCAATTAGATAAGCAATCTTTTGCAGAAACAGAAAATTGGAGATACCATGATACATGATCTCAAACCATACTACAGAGCCATAGTAACAAAATAGCATGGTGCTAGCACACAGCACAAATAAAAGACACGTAAATAAAAAAAATAGATCAGAGAGCCTAGAAGTAAATATACAAAGCTACAGTCACCTAATTTTTTTAAAAAATTATTTTATTTAATTTTTTTCAAGATAGGGTTCCTTTGTAGTAATAGCACTGGCTGTCCTGGAACTCATTTTGTAGACCAGGCTGACCTTGAACTCAAATAGGTTTACCTGACTCTGCCTCCCAAATGCTGGCTTTAAGGGTCTGCACCACCACTGTCTGGCTTCAGTCACGTAGTTTTTGATAAAGGTATCAAAGACATAGATTTTAGAAAAGATATCACTTGATCCCATGGTGATGGGAAACTGGATATCCACCTGTAGAAGAATAAAACTAGGTCTACATCGTTCAACCTGTACATAATTCAATATATCAAAAGCTTTAATGTAGGACCTGAAGTTATGAACGATTTAGCAGAAAATAGGCAGCATACTTACAGATGCAGGGATAGGCAAGGATCTTCTGGAAAGGTCGCAGAGCATAGGACATAATTCACAGTATTGACAAATGGAAATATGTGAAATTAAAAATATCCTTCTGTATAGAAGAGAAGCAATCAACACAGTTGATTGTTGGAGAGACAGCCTACAGAGTGTAAGAAAACCTTTGATAATCATTCATCTGACAGAGGATTAATCTACAAAAATTTCCAAGGAGCAAGAAGAACATTATCCTTCCTTCCTTCCTTCCTTCCTTCCTTCCTTCCTTCCTTCCTTCCTTCCTTCCTTCCTTCCTTCCTTCCTTCCTTTCTTTCTTTCTTTCTTTCTTTCTTTCTTTCTTTCTTTCTT
>NW_026075101.1:0-1433 GCF_014885135.2 Alexandromys fortis
AAAAAAAAAAAAAAAAAAAAAAAAAGATAGCTTACAAACTTTTAATAAGACGTACAATGGCAAAGACCTTATTTAAAAAAATCCTTGAGCCACGAAATACAATTCTTTAAAGAATAAAGCAGTGATCCAAATTCTACTAAACAACTTACAAAAGCTGCCGGACAAGTAAAATATGCTATGCAAAAAACAACAAATATATTATATTAATTACTATTAGCCTTGACAAGCATGTATATTACCTACAAAAGTTACTCCTACAACAGCATTATGCAAAATGGTTCACTTTTATGGCTAAACCTTTTCCCTTTCCCCAATTAAGGTATTAAACCCTTATTTTAAAGCAGTAACTTACTTAACACAAAAGAACAAAATAAAATCTAAGAGATATTTTAACAAAAAACCTACGATGATCAACTTCCATTATACTAAGCAACAGATTGATTGGTTATTTTAAAATAATAATTTTTGGGTAATTGTGTTTGCTCAATTTAAAGGCCAGATTAATAATCTTTTCCCAGCTGATCCATTGCTGCAATTCACACAACTGTATTCCTTTATTTTTCCAAAAGTTATAGCAAAGGATCCCTTAAAGGATGCCTTTTTTTTTTTCAAATGGTTCTTCCAATAAAAGAACTGCATGTGTTGTTAATGGAGAAGGACATGTAATGCAAACAGAACCAGCCTTGGTTGATAGTTGAGCTAGGAGCTGTTGCTATAGTGTCTCAGCTTTCTTCAGATAAGGCATTTAATCTATATACCAACAGTCAATATATTTTTATTGCTCTTCGAGTCCTAGAGACCATCCCACATATTGGGACTAGCAATGAGCATATTAATATATATTTATATATAATATATATGTATATAATGCTATTCCAGCAAATTCAAAATGCCGTACAACAAAGAAAGTTGCCATGCTCTGTAGGGTATGTTAGAGCGCATTCAAATCTTCCTGGTCCACTGACTGAAGGTAATGCTTTTAGCTGACAAGCTTATAAAACTAATCACTCTGTCTCAGGTTGAGCTTGCTCAGCGATCACGTGCTCTGCATCGTCAAAATAGTGTAAGTTTAAGCTGAGGAGGATAGCCTAAGGGTTTTTGCTGCTGCTCAGAGACTGGGACAGTTATTTAAAAGCAGCATTGCAATTGGACTCTCACCCATCAGAAAAACCTTTTCTCATCTTTTGATTAGAACAGATTTAAGAAAATTGGGGATTTGACAAATTGTGTTTATCGTTAATTTCCACACTAGAATTATGGCATTGACCATAAAGTGTTTGTAATTACTTTAGTTCATAGTAAGATGTTAATGATTAGAATAGGGTAAAGACTTGCCTAAGAAAGCCGGGCGGTGGTGGTGCACGCCTTTAATCCCAGCACTTGGGAGGCAGAGGCAGGCGGGTCACTGTGAGTTCAAGACCAGCTTGGTCTAC
>NW_026075102.1:0-1495 GCF_014885135.2 Alexandromys fortis
ATGTAAACAAAATTATAAGGATAGCTGCTGGGCAAGGGAATGTCAGTTTTCTTTAAGAGACCAGTCCCTGGTCATTAGACCACTTTACAGTGAATGGCACTTGTTGAAATGAGCCTAACTGAGCTGCACAAATAGTACTCGGTGGGAAATTTTTTAAAAAATAAAACAAAATACAATGTTGAGTGGGTAAGGGAGGGAGAACTTATCTGGTAGGAATTGGGAGAATGAGAATGAATATAGTCAAAATGTATTGAATGAAATTCTCAGAGAACTAATAAAAAATTAAAAAAAAAAGATCCAGATCAAAGGTGTGTGTCTTCCTACCTCAAGAGTTAGGACAAAAAAAAATCTCCCACAGGTGTATTTTCCATATCTGGATTGTATTTCATTCCAGATATTCAAGTTGGCAATCAGTAATAGCCATCACTGTGTTTAAGAGTGTAGTTGTTTGCTTAGTTACATTGGTCTTCAAATTTTGGGGCATAGTTGTGCCCATTCTGAAACCCAACTCTTATCTTTCTGTTTGTTTCATCTCAGCAACTGGAAAAGGTGCTTAAGAACTCCGTTGGCTTCTCTCCATATCCGTCCAGTTCACTGGCACAGTATTGAACTATTTCCAAAATGCAGCCCCTCCTCACAAGCTCCTCTGCTACTAACCAGAACAGAACCAGTATCACTTCAGTGCACATCGAACTCACAGTTCTCAGCATTCTCTGCTTCCTAGCAGCAGCCGCAGTGAGCCTGCTAGAACTCAGTGTCTGTGCTGCCTGCCTTCACATGACTCCTTCCTCGGGGGCCCTAGTATCTCTTTCCTGATGGGACTTGGTTTGCCACATAAATGTGTTCATTTGTATTTCTGTACTGCTAAGCACATTCTAAAATAATGTGTAATATATCTGTATTTGTTATAGTTTCTCAGAGTCTTTCTTCTTGCATAGAAATTAAGTTTCTTCCACAAGGGCAATTTTCCTGGGCTTTGTTCACTGGTGCATTTCCAATATCAATAATGGTTTCTGACAAACAGTTTCTGACTAATGCTATATGTTCTGAATAAATGAATGTTTAGATAAAAGCCTCTGTCCTACCAAATCAGTCACAGCTAAAGAAAAACTCAGTGTAATAGATAAGCCTATTGAAGTGCAACAGATAAAAAGAAATAGAAATTATAGGAAAAAAACAGTAAAAGATGACTGGGAAACAATGACATGGTGTGGAATGGGCAGAATTGGAGTACCAGCTGCACAGGAAGCAAAGCCTGGAAGGTATGGGACTTGAGGATAGAGTTACAGTGATTTTTCAAAGATAATTGAAAACATCAAGCTCTACACTGACTCAAAAAGAAACATGGGCTGGGCGGTGGTGGCGCACGCCTTTAATCCCAGCACTTGGGAGGCAGAGGCAGGCGGATCTCTGTGAGTTCGAGACCAACCTGGTTTACAAGAGCTAGTTCCAGGACAGGCTCCAAAACCACAGAGAAACCCTGTCTCGAAAAAAG
>NW_026075103.1:0-1496 GCF_014885135.2 Alexandromys fortis
CTGGAGAGATGGCTCAGAGGTTAAGGACACTGACTGTTCTTCCTGAGGTCCTGAGTTCAATTCCCAGCAACCACATGGTGGCTCACAACCATCTACAATGAGATATGGTGCCCTCTTCTGACATGGAGGCGGAACACTGTATTGTATATGTAATAAATAAAATCTTTTTTTTTTTAAAAAAGAAACTTAACTAAGACACTATTATTTCTTTTCCTTCTACTCCTCTTCCTCCTCCTCCTCCTCGTCCTCTTCCTCCTCCTCCTCCTCCTCCTCCTCTTCTTCCTCCTCCTCCTCTTCTTCTTCCTCCTCCTCCTCCTCCTTGGGGATTCACGCCATATTTTTCATGGTTCAGAATGCCCTCCAAAAGGAAACCAACAGTCTAAGGAATTTTCTGCATTGCCGAGATGAAGAATGCTTGCACGCTGTAACTCGCTGCTCCATGTGGCTCTCATTAAATAATCCTCTAGACTTTAAAAAAAGAGACAGAAAAGAGCCCATCATCTATAGCTAAACATCAAACAATCAAACTATTTTTAGCCTTGCGTACGACTAAGAAATTAGATTCCGCACATTCAACTTCAGTTATCTGACTTTAGGAAAATGACCTCGATAAAGAATGTGGGTAGGCAGAACCAAACATGTCCTGCCGAGTGTATGGGCTGGCATTCCAGAGGGCTCTTTAGTAAGAGTTTCCTTACAGGAGAAAGCAAGACGCTTGGAAGACTGTCTGGCAGGTGACAGTGGGAATCACGAGAGATGTGCTTCCTTTGGCCTCTGCAGGTCTTTGTGTCCCACGGTCAGACTCGTGTTCAGGAGCGGTTAAACCTTACAGAAGAGGAGGGGGATAGTCATAGGTGTCAGTAGCCTGGCACCTATGTTTTGTTTTGTGTTGTGCTGTGGGGTGCTAGGGGCAGAGGAGCTGAAACTTTGGGAGGAAAGGAAAAACTCACTTCAGACTGATGTCTTCGATGTCGCCTTCAACAATAGAAATCTCCTTCCGCAGGAGCCTGCCAAGGGCAGCCTCGCCTTCTCTTACCTTAGAAAAGGGAGAGGTGTGCCGGGCGGTGGTGGCACACACCTTTAATCCCAGCACTTGAGAGGCAGAGGCAGGCGGATCTTTGTGAGTTCGAGACCAGCCTGGTCTACAAGAGCTAGTTCCAGGACAGGCTCCAAAACCACAGAGAAACCCTGTCTCGGAAAAAAAAAATAGGTGTTTTATTTACCACGATTCATTCATTCTATTTGCCAAAAACATACAAGACTTCCCTTCCTGTTAAGTTTCAATCATTTTCACATACCTTGCCTCCACTGATGATAGGTTACCAATTTTATGCATTTTAACCCTTGTAAAGATTTAATCAAGTGTAGAGACATGTCTGGGATAGTCTGACAGGGTATGTCTAGTTTTGCCAAGTTGCTGTAAAAGGCCATCCTTCTGTTCTCGATTAGTCTTGTCTCAATGGTCAGCTCTTCATTTCTCAGAAGCAGAGGAAATC
>NW_026075104.1:0-1493 GCF_014885135.2 Alexandromys fortis
TTTTGCTAAGCTGTTCTGTAATTTGTTCAGTAATTACTAAACTAACATGAATCAACATTCAAAGGCTGCTTGAATGATTTAAGAAACAAATAAATAAAACAATTGCAATGAAAATATCCTTGAAAAGATGACAAAATCAAAACTTAAAATAATGTTTTGGATTTATGTTTAACAAAGGAAATAATGCCATATTTGGTATAAAATGTCACTGAATAACATGCTGTCTGAAAAACTCAATTTATTACAACATAAACATACATACCATGGCACCTTAGTCAGCATAGGCTCCTATAACAGAACAAAATAGATTGAGTGACTGAAATATTAGGCACTTATTTTCTCAGGAACCTAAAGGACAGTTAGCCCAATACCAGAGTGCTGTCAAATTTTACTAATGGTGAAAACCTCTCCCAAACCATGCAGTTTTCTTTGTGTTTCATATATGGTCTTTTCCTTGCCATATTCTTGCAAACAGAGAAATGTATACATATCTCTTTTCCTCCTCCTACTTCTCATTTTCCCTTCCTTCTACTTTATTCTTCTTTTCCTTCTTTCTCATTCCAGATCTCCTTCATCTTTTTCTTCTTTTCTAAATCTTCTCTTTCATATCCCTCTATTCCTTTTTTGTCATTTACTGATCATCCACCAAAAATACTTCTTCTAGTTATTCCTTGGAGTTTGGATTTGAACAAAGAAACCCAGGTTAGAAATAACTGCTGAGAACATAATTCATGATTACATTAATTCAAGAAAGATTATTTAACTAGTTTAGTTTCAGAAAAGCTGATTTCTGAAAAAGGAGTATTGTGAGTAACATAGTCAGGCATAACAATAAAATGGGAAATTCTCCATGGAGGTATAGCAATTTTTAATGTGTATTCACACAATGCATTAGCAAGTTCTGGTAAATATATAGATAAATAAAAAGAAAAGTTGGCAAATGCTCCTGGAATTGGAAACTGCGGTATTTTAAAATGCAGAAGAAACAGACAGGGAAATCCTTTGTAGTTTGACAGAAAAATGCTGTCCTGTGGATCTTTTATTCTAGTGGATAGAGGCAAAATTTAAGAATAAAAAGTATAACATATTTGGATATTAAATATTGATGAATAGTATAAGTGATGGAGAAAGTATTATGGATGTCGAGTGAGGATGAGAAAGTTTGTAAATTTAAAAGAAAAAATTTAAATGATGATAGTCATTACAGAGTACTGGTGTTGAGAAAGCATCTGACATGAAAATGATTCAATGAAGCCAACTCGATAGCTGAGGAAAAACATTCCAATGAAGCAGCTGTTTGACAGTTACTCATTCGTTCTACTGATAACTCTGATTTTCTCAGCCCCCTCCCATAGTGGCTACTCTTTAATGGACATTAACTATATTCTGGATAAGAATTGACAGTTGATTCTTATTACTAAAATATTTAATCATGATAATAACCCTGGAAAGACTACATCATTTTCTTGGGTTGAAAGGTCAAAGTGTTGGAG
>NW_026075105.1:0-1472 GCF_014885135.2 Alexandromys fortis
ACCGCTAAATCATGTTCATGTAGTCGCGTAGATAATTTCTTACCTGTTTGACCACAGTAAATTTTAGGACAATCTTTGCAAGGTATCTGATATACCACGCTGGTCCTCTCCCCCAATGAAATATTGTCCTTGGGGCGGACCAGCTTATTGCGTAGGGTATTGGACGGTTTGTGAGCAATTTTAATTCCATGTCCATCAAGTTGTCGTGCAATTGCCTCGGAGGTTCCTTTAATATATGGTAGAGATAACCATTTTCTCTCGGAATCGTTTCTGTCATTTTCCGTGTTCGTTCTGAAAACTTCTCCATTTCGACGAAGGCACTTACGTATGTAATTCACTGGATAGCCATTCCGTTTAAAGAGATCGAATAAATATTTTTTCTCAACTTCCAGGACGTCGATTTCATCACAATGTGTATTTGCTCTTCCAAACAATGTGGTTATGCAGCTTTTTTTGTGCGCATTTGGGTGATTGCTTTCGTAATGCAAAATTGACTCCGCATACATGTCCTTCCTATAAACTTCAGTGTGAATACTATTGTTCTCATTTCTTTTAATTAGAACGTCAAGGAAAGGAATCTGTCTATTTTTCTCTTCTTCATAAGTGAATTGTATAGCTGGATAAACTGAATTGATTAATTCGTGGAAAAAATGCAAATCACTTTGCTTAATGATGGCGAACGTATCATCCACATAACGGACCCATATTTTGGGTTGATATTTTGCAAAAACAGATGTCTCAAGTTCCTGCATCACCACTTCAGCAATAAATCCAGATAAAGGGGATCCCATTGGCGCTCCCTCATTCTGACAGTAGAATGAGTCATTAAAACGGAAATTCGTACTCAAACAAAGGGATACTAACTCCATTATATAAACTGTCTCTGATTCAGAGAATTTCTCTTGAACCAGCTTCGAAATACAATCCATAGCAAGTTGTTTTGGAATAGAGGTAAACAAAGAAACCACGTCAAATGAGACGAAACATTCATCAGATTCCATCTGAATATCTTTAAGTTTATCAATGAATTGCCCAGAGTTCTGAACTGTGTAATTCGTCAACTTGATGAATTTATTCATTTTCTTGAATAGCCATTTGGCTATGTTGAATGTTGGGGCGCCAGTCAGGGATACAATGGGCCGCAGTGGAATACCTGTCTTGTGTAATTTCGGGAGTCCGTACATACACGCGATGGTTGATTCTTTCGGAGAGATAGCGTTATATAAATCCTTTTGTATATGATTTTGTTTTAATTGTTTCTTTAAAGTTTTTTCGATCATGGAAATTTCAGAAATAGTAGGGTCGCATTGTAATTTCCTATATGTGCTGATGTCATTCAGAAGAATATCCATTTTCTCAATGTATTCAGCTGTGTTCATAATAGCAACAGCTCCACCTTTATCTGCTGGTAATATGATGATTGATTTGTCAGATTTCAGAGTTTTTATGGCATCTATCTCGTCTCTGGGAAG
>NW_026075106.1:0-1496 GCF_014885135.2 Alexandromys fortis
GAGACAGGGTTTCTCTGTAGCTTTGGAGCCTGTCCTGGCACTAGCTCTTGTAGACCAGGCTGGCCTCGAACTCACAGAGATCCACCTGCCTCTGCCTCCCGAGTGCTGGGATTAAAGGCGTGTGCCGCCATCGCCCGGCGTTTTATTTGTATTTTTGAGACAAGGTGTGGATAGCTCACGCTAACCTTGAACTCAGATTCTTCATTTTGGAGCCTCCCCATTACAGGTGTGTGCCCAGGTTCTTTTTCAACTTCCGTCATAGAAAAGTTTTCATAAAATTACATCTAGCAAGCAGTATATTTCATTCACACAACACAAATTCTGCACCAGACTCTGTGCTGTGTGTTGCAAGCAAACAGAAAATTCAAAAACAAAAATGAAATAATGTGGGGTTGGAGAGATGCCTCCATGGTGAAGAGTGTGTACTGCTTTTGAAGAGAACCTGAGTTCACTTCCCAGCACTCACACCAGCAGGCTCACAACAGCCTAGAATGATAGTTTCCAGGCCTGGCTTCACTCTGTGTTAGGCCATTAACCAAAGCAGCATTCTTCATCAGCCAATAAAGCAACACATATACAGAAGGACACCTCACACCAATTGTCAGCATTATATCAAAAGTGGTCTAACACAGTGTTTCTGACTTTAAAAAAGTGCCTGCACAGCTTTAAACATAGTATGTGTATTACCAGATTTGTCCATTTTTATCCCATTAGGGCACAATCTATTTTTACAGGTTTGAGTTTCCTATGGTAACTGGAAAGCTCCGTTGGACCCTGATCCAGGCTTTTCCCTAGAGATGATTATCTAGACTTGAATGAGTACCCTTGGGTCTTCTAGTATGTACCTCAGACAGCCTCACAAGTGATATTTTGGATCTTCAAGATTGAAAGAAATCTAAAGAAACAAGAATAGGACAATTTTAAAAGTGAAAAAAGCTATAAAAGTGTCTGCTAAATGACTTGAAAAACAGTAGGTACGGTGGAATCAGGACTGTGATGGGCTCCCAAGGGAAGGTGTCCTGATCTGGGCACGTTAGGGATGTGTTACAAGCTTTCTCTTCCTCTGGAGAGGACGAAGTTCCAATCACTTTGAGAGGAGTTTGTGAGGAAGCGAATAAAAAACAAATTTCTCTCAACGTGATTGGAGCTCCATTTTCTGTTGACTGAGCTGGAGAAGAGTGAAATGCTTCTCTGTTAAATTGTGAACCACTACCAATACCACTTAAGTCTTCAAAGATTATCGTCTTAGCGAAAGAAAGTTCATTCAAGATTCCAGCTTTGTCATAGTTGCAGCTGAGATTCTAAGTGGAAAGCACAGCAATCATGTAATTTTTGTTAATAAGGCAAGAGAAGAGCTTCGGTTTATCTTAACCCTACAGCACGTTAGTTTCACGTTTTGAATCATTTCCATTCTGGCAATGAGTAGTGTGGAAACTTACCAAGTGTCAATCTTTAAACACAGCAAACCATAGCATTAGACCTCCCCCCCCCCCCCC
>NW_026075107.1:0-1493 GCF_014885135.2 Alexandromys fortis
TTTCTTTGGGTTCACCTTCTTATTTAGCTTCTCTAGGATTGAGAATTATAGGCCTAATGTCCTTTATTTATAGCTAGAAACCAAATATGAGTGAGTACATCCCATGTTCCTCTTTTTGGGTCTGGCTTACCTCACTCAGGATAGTGTTTTCTATTTCCATCCATTTGTATGCAAAATTCACTTCCTGAAAATTCTCAGAGCTTGCACTTCTACACCTATTAGCACTTTTGGAATCAAGTTTTCTCAAGTTCCCTATTATTGTCACTGTCTTCAGTGAGTGACCAACAGAAAAACCCCTGTGGATAGACTTGCTATTTATTCCAGAGAGGTAACCTATACTACGGGGAATGGTTTTCCAACACTGTGGAAAGATACTTGAGTATGTTAGGCAGAAGTGGGGATGGTTTCTTTGACCCATCTTTTCAGAATCTTTGGCTCCTTGTCATTTAGCTCAATTTCTCTGGACCTGTGGGGAGGCAGAGTCTTATATAAGAATTTATTTGATAGAGCAAAAGTGGAAATAAAAGAGGCATAGTAACAGGAGGAGAAGAAATAATTCCCTGTTTCTTACCAACTCCATCTTCTAAAGTTTCTGTCACTCCACAGTATTCCTTGGAATTACGAATGCATGAATGAACTAATCCAGTCAAGAACATAAAGTCCTCACATCCCAGTCACCTCTCAAATGTCTCAACCGGAACATTCCTGAGATGATATTTTCAGCACATGAGCTTTGGGTCTTCTTAATATCCAAACAATAACAGAAGCTCTGTAATAAAAAAAAAAGTGATAGAATTTGAATTTTGGTTCATAGATTTGGACGGGTTATGAAGTTAAGGGGAGCTGAGGCAGAGAGTGAGATAAAGTTTTATGTTTGTCCTAATCTGCTCCAGGCAGAGGGAAGACTAGAATGATACTGGGACTGTCATTGATAAGGATGGAGTTGCCCACTAGACGGTAAGGAATTGTGTTTTCCGTGGCTTCAACATTGTTCACAATTCTCCTGTGTTCTCATATGATTATAGAGTGGTCTTCTTATGTCTTTATTCAGTATGACCTTACCAGGCTATTATCTAAAGAAGAACAGGGAAATCCAGTCAAAACAGTCAGGCAGTGTCAACTGATAAGCTCCCACAAGTTGGCTTGTTTTCCACATCTCATGGCAAACTTACTTTATGCGTTCTATATCTAAATCACAACTTTGGAATAGAATTCGAATAAAGTTCATTTTGTACACTCCTCCCAAACCCATAATAAAGGCAAAGCACAAGGAGTACTAAAAGGGGAAATTCCACTCTTTTTCTACTAGTTTGATCAGTAACATCCACAAGAAATGATCTACTGCTATATAACTCTAATTTGAACACGATGTTTAGCGATATAATAAAACTGGTATAGAGCGAGCGGGCGGCCGGAACCGGACGCGCACGGCAGCGAGCGGGCGGCCGGAACCGGACGCGCACGGCAGCGAGCGGGCGGCCGGAACCGGACGC
>NW_026075108.1:0-1482 GCF_014885135.2 Alexandromys fortis
AGAGAGAGAGAGAGAGAGAGAGAGAGAGAGAGAGAGAGAGAGAGAGAGAATCCATAGAGCTTGTAGGAGTGTTTTCTCATATGTATTGTAGATTCTAGTTTTACCAGCCATATCTGTTACAGGGGGTTCAGATTACTCATTTCCCTTCAATTATTGGGGTATGTTCCCTGCAATCTCTTCCTGGAAAGGATTTACAAATGTCTTAGACACTTGAATAAAAAAAAAATTAGAACAGGGATTCTCTACTTTCCCAATGTTGTGACACTTTAATATAGTTCCTCAGGTTGAGGTGACCCCCAACCATAAATTACTTCATAATTGATTATACAAATTACATGACATAGTGGATGAGTAGCCTATCTGGGATTCAAACCCAGGTGATCCTAGTCCTATTCCTATAAATTGTTTCCAACATTTCTAGTGTAATTGCCATTGTTAATTAAACAGGTGTTATGCCACACACTGTGTTAAGAACTGTACATCCAGTGTTACCTGTTTCAAATATGCTTCAGCTACCTCTCACTTCATAGCAGCACATAACAACTTAAAGATCATTTATTTGGTTCATGAATCTACACTTTATAAGGCTGGGCCTTGCTCCACCCAATGTCAGCTCCATTGAAGCCTGAAGAATCTGCTTTCAAAATGGTTCACTCACATGCTGGGAAGTTATTGCTGTCCAGGGGTCAAGACCAGGAGCCCTTAACAGCTCATCCTGTGAGTGTCTCCATATGGCCAGGGCTTCCTTGGAGCTCATTGGCTGAGTTTCAAGATCAAGTATTCCCAGACAGAGCCAGATGGAAGATTTTACAACTTGCTCCAAAAGCATATGGTTCCTACTCCCCCCCTGTGCTACTGGCTGAAGCCATCCTAAAAGCCTGCTCAAGCACAAGGGGAGAATGCATAGTTAAGAAATACAGATTAATAGACAGTCATTTATAATAATCAAACTTATAGTGAGTTAATTAGATTGCCTAGATGCACAGAAATACATTTCAAATGGATAGGTATTCTTCAAACCTTTCAAAGACTTACAGAATATGGCATTTGAAATGTTTCAAGAACTTAAACTTTTCTTAACAGTGAGACATATCTGCTTCTGGCAGCACCAATCTAATTCAAGAGGATGGCAGGCATCAAAGAGGCTCCTTATGGAATTTGTTAGCCATTTGGACAAAAAACCACTCTTGCCTGTACTACTTGATGGTATGCTATATGAACTGGACATGCAGGGCCCACAAAAATGACTAGTGAACTTGCATTAAGAAGGTGAGGTGGTCCTTCAGGGTTCCTACTTCATGAAAAAGTCTTCCAGACATTCTGGAAGAAACAGAAGAAAGTGACTTACAAACTGCCAATATAGGCAAAAGAGCTTTTCAAATTTCTTGCTTCATGGAAAGGTCTGCTGGATACTATGGGCCTATAGGCTGAAGATGGATGTCCCACTGTTACAGAAGAACTTTGGGTGACTATCCATGCAGC
>NW_026075109.1:0-1494 GCF_014885135.2 Alexandromys fortis
GCACGCCTTTAATCCCAGCACTTGGGAGGCAGAGGTAGGCAGATCTCTGTGAGTTCGAGACCAGCCTGGTCTACAAGAGCTAGTTCCAGGACAGGCTCCAAAACCAGAGAGAAACCCTGTCTTGAAAAACCAAAAAAAAAAAAAAAAAAAAAAAAAAAAAAAAAAAACCAAAAAAAAAAAAAAAAGACTAGCTGAGTTATGGAATAAAATTAAAAAGGATTTGTAGGTATTAATTTAAAAATCTCAACCATTTGAGTAGGCATTGGAATTAGCCAACAATCTCAGTCCATGCTCTGTCTCTACGCTATTTTCTCATCCAAATAGGAAAGATATTTTATTTCTATTTTTATCTGATTGATGTATATAGGTGTGTTGTCTGCATGTATGTCTGTATACCAAGCGTGTGCCTGGTATTTCTGAAGGTCAGAAGAGGGCATTGGATTCTCTGGAAGTGAGTTACAGACCACTGGGAAATGCCACGTGATTGTGAAAATTGATTCAAATCTGGGAAAAGTAGCAAGGTGTTGTTAACCACTGAGTCACCTCTCTAGTCCCGACTCCACCCCAAACCATCTTGTTAATCAAATCAAGTAGTAGAAAATGTTGGACTGAGAACAATGAACAAAGGATGCGGATTTTGCTAATTCTGAACTAGCTTAGACAATAGATGCTCTCTGTGTTCTGTTCTCTCTTATGGTGCCATCATTTGTAGGGATATGATTTAGGTAATCAACCCCTATTGTTGTATTCTAATTTTCTTACAATTTGGTGCCAAAGAGAAAGGATACAGATGTTCAGACTGTCTTGAACAAAACCATAAAGCTTTCTTTTTCCTTTTTGACAACAACAATATGTCTCTAAAAAGTAGCAAGAAATAGAAAACATGGTCTCAGAAGTTTCTCTTCTCTATCACAAGCCTAGGACTCCTGAGCTACTCTGAGAATTGGATAAATATATCCATATTGCATCAGCTCAACTCTGCCAATATCATGGGTATCCGCTATTTTATGGTCCAGAAGCAGCAATAAGGCTGAACAATGAGAAGACAGCTTCCAGAAGCTGACTAAGGTTGCCTGTGTCTTATGACTGGCCTCACAGGAGGGGGCCCTGGCTGTGTTCCACGACTATAGCAGTAGCCCCTTTAAGGTAGATACAAGCCAAAACACAGAGGATGTCCAAGACCATATATAGTATACATGCCAGGTTTCTTTTTTCTATACATACCTACCTATAATGAAGCTTAATTTATTACTTCAATTTAGTAGGGGATTAATAGTAACTAATAATAAAATATAATAATTATAAAAACACACCATACTTAAAATGTCAGCATAACTGCTTTTGCTTTTGGAGTCACTTTGACATAAAATAAACCTATCTGAACAGCACTGCCTCGGTACAACTGCTGGAATGAAGCATGGCAGCTACTGAGTGGGCCAGCACCGTCTACAGAGAGGGCCAGCACCGTCTACAGAGTGGGCCAGCACCGTCTAC
>NW_026075110.1:0-1445 GCF_014885135.2 Alexandromys fortis
CCCCCCCCCCCCCCCCCCCCCCCCCCCCCCCCCCCCCCCCCGCCCAGCTCTCTGCTCTTTAGCTCTAAAGTCCCTCCGGCCCATGAACTTCTCTCCCTGACTGTAACAGCTCATTTGCAAAGGTTCCTGCACCCATCCATCACGTGGTCCTGAGCAAAGCTCCCACACAGGGACCACGGATGTACTCCTCCCTGGTACCCACATAAGCCTTCGCCTTTTTCTTTCCACTGGGTCATTCTTATATTGGTCTTTGGAAGCTCATCATAAATTCTAGAAAGAAGCCCTTTATCAACTATATAATTTTCAAATGTTTCCTTCCAGTCTATGACTTATCTTTAATTCTCTCAGCAATAGCTTGCAAAGGGAAGGAATTTTTAATTTTAATGGAGGCCAACTTCTCAACTCACTCCATTACTGAAGTGCTAGGAGTGTCGTGTCTAAGAAGTCTTTGTCTAACCCAAACTCCTCTGTGTTCTCAGCAGACGTTTTACAGTCTGAGGTTTTAGGTTTAAGTCCATGATCAATTTTTAGTTAATTCTTCTGTTTGGTCCCAGGCATTAGTCCAAATCGATTTTATTTCTCATGGATATCCTATTGGCTCTAGCCACACATTTGAAAATGAATCCATTTTGCATCGAATTACCAATGCACCTTTATCAAGAGCTAGCCTTCCAGGGCAGCAAGAAAGCTTGGTGGGCAAAGGTGCTTGCTTCCCACCCTGATGACCTGAGTTCAGCTCCACATACAAGCTTTGTGAGCTCCTGAAACCAGGAAACATGTCTTCCAATTCCTTTCTTCTCAATCCAAGTGGTTTCGACTGTTTTGTGTCCTCTGCGCCTTTCATGTGTATTTTAGAACCAATCTGCCAAGTTACCAAAAGAAGAAAAGACTCTCCGGGGTTAGCCTGGCGTCTCTACTCTGAGAAAACCCATCTTGAAATACTTCTTCATCCTGCAGTGACAGTCACAGAGGCTGCATGGCTCTGTTCTAGGCCTTCTGTATAGATGCTATGGTTGTGCAGCTGGGAGTTTTGTGAGGCTCCTAACAGTGGAAGTAGGGGTGTCTCGCACCCTTTTGTCTTCTCTTGAGACCTTTTCCTTCCTACTGGGTTGCCTTGTGCAGCCTTGATGTGAGGATTTGTGTCCAGTCTTATGTGCACTTGCTACATTGTGCTTTGTTGCTATCCCTGGGGACCTCCTCCTCTCTGAAGGGAGGGGAATATGCAGTTGGATGCACTGTGTGAGAGAAGAATACATTTTAAAAATTGTCTTAGGAAAGAAGAAAATGGATTTTTCTTTTTTGTTTGTTTGTTTTTTTTTTTTTTGTTTTTTTTTTGTTTTTTTTTTTTTGTCTTTGGAGCCTGTCCTGGAACTAGCTCTTGTAGACCAGGCTGGTCTCGAACTCACAGAGATCCGCCTGCCTCTGCCTCCCAAGTGCTGGGATTA
>NW_026075111.1:0-1498 GCF_014885135.2 Alexandromys fortis
CCTCCTCCCAGGCACACACCTCCAGATGTTCTGGAAGAAAGTGCCAGAGCCTGGTGGGAGGAGTAGCCTTTTTGTGTGTGCAGGGTCCTTGTGGGAGCCCCCTCTTGCTTCCTGAGGTTTCTGGTGAACAGGCCCTCTCATGCTGAAGTCACCCAGATCCGATGAATGTTTTCAAAGACTCAAGGGTAGAATTTATCATTGGGAAGGCCCTTGCTTTTTTAAGACTCAGCTCCTTTTCTGGCTCTCTTGTGCCTTCAACAATGGGGAGATAGAACTTGTGTGGAGTGGGTCAGCCATCAGCCTGGATTCCAGACTGTCTGCGTTCCCTTTTCTCTCCTCCCAGCTAGAGGCTTTTGCAGTACCACAAATACCGCTCGTGTAACGAGACCCCTTCCATCTCCCCGTCATGTGGAAGGGTTGGCCTTCTAGAGACTTCTCACCCCCTTATTCTCTGTGGCCCCAGCTGACCTAGATCACTCCAAGGCCCACGCCAAGGCCCACAAATTCTAGCTTGGCTGATGAAGGAGAGAGGACAATGAGCTACGTTAAAGAGAGTCTTTCACCAGGAAGTTTCAATTAGAGTCACAGAATTGTGGTTACGGAGCTGTGAGTGGTCAGAGCCAGAGGGTTTGTACTGTGGACCCTGGGTAGCCACAGCAGGGCATGGGCTGGGTCAGCTCCAAACCGACATCTCTGGGGCTTAGAATGTCTGCAGCTTGAACTTGGAAAGAACAAATAAATGCAAACATAGACATCCATTAGATGTCTATATGTGTCCTATATGAGACTTTGGGGTGTGGCTAGAGTTTTTGTGACCCAATGTGGTGGCTGTGTGAGCAGTGTTTTCAAACACAAAAGCTAACAAAGGTCATGAGGAAAGCCGCTGCTGAGTCTGAAGCTAACAAAGGTCATGAGGGAAGCCACTGAGTCTGAAGCTAACAAAGGTCATGAGGAAAGTCGCCGGGTTTGTTTGGACCGATGATCATTTCAGTATTCCAGGTGAGGCGTGTGCACGTACACCTAGGTGATTGTGGGACTAAGCTAAGGAAGTAGGCGAAGACTTTGCTGCTGTCCTGTCGTAAATCTGTGCAGACTTCTGAATGGAGTCCCCTGAGGAGTTCATATTGGGGGCTAATTTTCTCTACATAGGAGATGTTTGAGGACTCAGAAAATGAAAATTGGTTCTGTTCAGCAAGCCTTAAGAGGCTTCCTTAGAAACAACAAAATAAAAACAGAGGACAGGGGAGGATGGTTTGGTATGTGAAAGGCCTTGCCACCAAGCCTGACAACCAGAGTTCCATCCCCAGAACCCACGTGGTGGAAGGAGAGAACCAATTCAGTCAAGCTGTGCTCTGACTGGCACTTGTCCACTTCTTACAACGACCCTGTTGTAACACTGGCAGTGTGGCGTATTTGCTCTCTCTCCCTCCCCCTGTATACACACACACATACAGAGAGAGAGAGAGAGAGAGAGAGAGAGAGAGAGAGAGAGAGAGAG
>NW_026075112.1:0-1499 GCF_014885135.2 Alexandromys fortis
CATTTAAAAATTTAAAAAGCATTTTAATTTTTAAACTAGTCAGAAACAGTAGGGACAGAGTTATAACTACATTCTATACCCAGCATTTGACTAAACACAAATCTCAAAACAGATAAAACAGTTTATTATTGACAATGATCTAGAAACACATTTGTATTTAATTACCCCAAATTCCATGTTTTAATATGGCAACTGTTTGATAATGTTATTATAGTAACAGAACAAAAAGATATCAATCAAGGCATTTTTAATATACATAGGTGGAAGCATAAATAAGTGGATATCTTAGGTTTTCTGTTTCTGTGATAAAACACTGACAGAAAGCACCTTTAAGGAGTGTAGAAATAGGAGCGGTGGGGCTGCGTCCCCAGCACCCCGGCCGCCGGCTAGCTTATGCCCCCAAATAATTACACGGACACTGTATTCTTTTAAACACTGCTTGCCCATAATATCTAGCCTCTTCTCGGCTAACTCTCGCACCTGGACTAGCCCATTTCTAATAATGTGTGTAAGCACCCCAAGGTGCGCTTACCGGGAAGATTCTAGCCTACATCCATCCTGGGTCGGAGCTTCATCGCGTGTGTCTCTGAGTGCAGAGCTATCAGGTCTACCCAGGAGAGCTGAGCATAGCGTCTCTGCTCCAGAGCAGAGCTGTCGAGTCTGAGCTCACTTCCTCTTCCTCCCAGCATCCTGTTCTGTTTACTCTTTCCACCTATGTTTTAACCTATCAGGGCCAAGGAGTTTCTTTATTGCTTAACCAATGAAATCAACAGATTGATATATGATACTCCCACATCAAAGGAGGAAATGATGTTTCAGCTTACACTTCCAGGTAACTACCATTTTGGGAAGACAGGGTAGAAACTCAAATAGGAACCTAGAGGCTGGAACAGAAGCAGAGACTAGGCAGGAAAATATCTTAGAGATTAGGCTCACTGTGACTTATTTAGATTGCTGTCTTATGTAGCTCTGGACCACCTGCCTAGAGGTAATACCAGTTATCATCAATCTTTAATAAAGAAATGCCTTGTATAAATGCCCACAGGTCAATTGGATATTCTATCTTCCTAAGTGACTCTAGTTTGTCTCCACCTGGCAAAACTCAGCCAGCACACTGAACTAAATCTTTGGGTTGGTAGAAACAAGTATTTTGATAATAGTGCATTCTAGAAGGTTTTATCTCCTCCCAGCCATAAGATGTTTAGCTAGATGTTACCGAGGTCAAATAATGGCTATTTATGAAACTAAAGATTAAGGTCTAGACCTGCAAAATTTTTACCTTACACATTTGTAATTGTAATTAGTTTCTCAATTGTGTAAAAGTTTCTGCTGAAGGTAAAACTCCTTTCTGAGATATTTACTTCACAATATCAACTCAGATAAGGCAAGGTACTTGGTTTTGACACAGGAAAGAATGTCAGGACTAGCAAATAAAGCAATTAGGATTTAGAAGTTCTCTCTCTCTCTCTCTCTCTCTCTCTCTCTCTCTCTCTCTCTCG
>NW_026075113.1:0-1494 GCF_014885135.2 Alexandromys fortis
ATATGCCTGAAGGCCAGAAGAGGGCACCAGACCTCATTACAGATGGTTGTGAGCCACCATGTGGTTGCTGGGAATTGAACTCAGGACCTTTGGAAGAACAGGCAATGCTCTTAACCTCTGAGCCATCTCTCCAGCCCCCAGGACTCTGTATTTTAAATACCAGGATCTTTACAACCCTGAAGAGGATTGTGGTTCTCTGATTCCCTTGGAGGGCCGGTTCTGAATCATAGTTCTTGTACATGCTTGGGTCCGGAGGCTGCTGCTAGACTTCATGAAAGGCACCCTATGGGCCCTCACATCCCCATGTCTGCTGAGCCTCTGGCCACCCTGGCATGTATTGCCAATGGTGCTCCCTCCTTACTGCAGCCGAGACTCAGATGTGATGCCTAGAGGCGGTCAGCCACTTCTCTTCACCGTCCCCACTTTCCCTACATCTCTCTCTTAGATCGCTGTGCCCCCAAGTCTTTGTTCTGGGTCTCTGAGGAAGGTGAATGCAAGGAAGTGGGAAGTGCCTGGAAGTGGGGTGACAGGTCTACAGAGGTAGCCTCTGTTCTCTCCTCTGTTCCAGCCCCCTACATTCTCTCCCTAGCCCTCTGGGGGAGTTGCCTCTGGGTCTCTGTGCCTGTCCTCATTGCCAGGATGGTGGCTATAAAAAAAGCAATAATCTCACTCCTCCTTTTCAAACACTCCAGCCGCACTCTCTCAGTCTCTGAATACCAATTGAGCTACTCCTGGGCACGCCAGTGGGATCACCACTCAAGAGCTCTTCCCTCTGCCAGAACAGCACCCGTGGTGGCTGTGGCTGGCTCCCTCTTGACACTCGCTTCCTTGGTTGACAGGTCTATGTTACTCAAAATAAGTGGGGCACCCCCACTCCTGCTCCCTTCACCCTTCATTACACAGCAACTTTCTTTTTTTCCTGGGTGCCAGCTAGTAGCTGAGCTAGTTAGCATCTGTCCATCCTGCTGGGCCCCAGCCTCCTCACCTTCATCAGAGTCCGTGGATCCAGCGGTAGCTGCAAACTGGATGATCCCAATAGCTTTGGGCTCTGGGTTCATGGAAGAGATGAGCCAGCCACAGTCTTTGCAATGCCTGTAGCCTCACTGGAGCAGAGATAATAGACTGTTATAGAACGATCCCTGGCAGGGCATCACACCTGTATTCCAGGCCTGGACAGTTTTGTCTCTTCATGGGGGGGGGGGGGGCTTGACCAAGTCTCTGTGACCTGAGTCTCGGATAGGCAGTGATGGCCAGTAGTGGCTTCCATCCCTGTCCCCTGCTCCTGGCTGGCCCCGTCCTTCCAGAGTTGAGTTCCTGAATGGAGTAGTATTCCAGAACCCCACTGCCAGGTGATAAGAGGTATGGGTGGGGGCTGGAGAGATGGCTCAGTGGTTAAGAGCATTGCCTGCTCTTCCAAAGGTTCTGAGTTCAATTCCCAGCAACCACATGGTGGCTCACAACCATCTGTAATGAGGTCTGGTGCCCTCTTCTGGC
>NW_026075114.1:0-1451 GCF_014885135.2 Alexandromys fortis
TCTCTCTCTCTCTCTCTCTCTCTCTCTCTCTCTCTCCCTCTCTCTCTCTCTGTGTGTGTGTGTGTGCGTGTGTGTATTTGCCCATATAATTGTGAAAGATGATGAGTCTATAATCTACTATGTGAGCTGGGTCTTTGGGGAACAGGAAAGTGAATGCTATGGATGATGTCTGAAGGCTGTTTGCAGGAGAATTCCATCTTACTTGAGAAAGATGATCTTTTTATTCTATTAAGGCCTTCTGGAAGAAGTTAGCCTACATTATAGAGAGTGATCTGCCTCACTCAAAGGCCCCTCCTATTTAAATGTTAATTTTTATCCCAAATCGTCCTAAAGCAGATGATACAGGAAGCAAAGCATCTTGTGGAATACTGGGCAGAGGTGATGCCTGTCCCTTTGTGGCTAGATGTTTAAACTTCTTGCGCACAATCTTCCACGACATGTTCTTGCTGGTGAGAGGCTGAGGGGACTGGAATGTGACTACAAATCCCCAGAATAAAGAAATCACTAAATGGAAGGAAGCTGAACAGAGCCTCCAACTGGCATCTTCCTTTTATCAAACTCACTGTGAGGCATGTCTAAGTAATGTGTTTGTTGTGTGAAGCTTTGGAACCAGGGTTGTTTACAGTTACATGCCAATACAGTAGTTGGCATGTCCTGACTGATGCCATCATACAGGCAGCAATGAACAGAATGTGCTGAACAGGCAGTGGGTGGAAGCAGGAAGGCCAGTTAGAAATTTGTAGTGCAGGCCTGGGCACGGGAAACTATTTTGGGCTAGGATGGTACTCTGAGTATGCTGTAGATGTCTAAATTAATTGCAGTATATAAGAGACTTTTAGCATTATTCCAACTTATCTCAACATAAACCCAAAGTTCCTATTTAAGAAAAAAAACCATAAAATGATTATGATTTGGTTTTATTTTAGAATAAAAGAAAACTTATGTATGGTTGTCTGTTTTTTATTTTCTTCATTCACATTTCATGACAGAGTCTTAGATGAGATTAAAATGATCATTTTTAATTAGGATAGACAGCAATAGAAGCCTTGGGTATCAACACAGACCCTGGCTACTGTAGGACCAGGGACCCACACATGGCCCTTGGCGGCAGCCTAATCCGGACATCACCACGGACCCAGGTGGCAAGCTGGCCTCCAACGTATGCCTACTATTCTCCATCTACATTTGTTCCTTCATGTGTCCTTCCATGGCATATGAACTATTCCGCTTCCCTGTCTCTTCCACTTCTCTACCCTCTGTTTCCTGTCCTGCAGCAGGCAGGTGTGGCGATCTTCTCACCAGCTTGGGCCTAACTGCTTTTTTCTTGCCTGTTGGGGGCCTTGAGGTTCCCCACAGGCTAGGCTGGGCTGGATCTTGCCTGAGCACTTCATAAGGCAGGTGTTCATTTCTCTCTCTCTCTCTCTCTCTCTCTCTCTCTCTCTCTCTCTCTC
>NW_026075115.1:0-1492 GCF_014885135.2 Alexandromys fortis
GAGCATCCACGAAACTGCCTAGGCTCCCACGAAACCAATAGGTCCAGTAGAATCAAAAACCCGTTGCCATTGTTCTTGAGGTCTCAGTAGTCCTTTTTTTAAAAAAGTATTTTATTTATTAGTATACAATATTCTGTCTGTGTGTATCTCTGCAGGCCAGAAGAAGGCACAAGATCTCATTACAGGTGGTTGTGAGCCACCATGTGGTTGCTGGGAATTGAACTCAGTACCTTTGGAAGGGCAGGCAATGCTCTTAACCACTGAGCCATCTTGAGTTCTCAGTAGTCCTCATTGTCTCATTGTCTGCTATGTTCATCGAGTCCGGTTAAAAACAAACAAAAAAAAAAAAAAGAAAAAAGAAAAAGAAACCCTGTCTTCTCTATGCAATTTTAAATATTCCATATAAACTCATATATAATTTGTGCCCTTTATTTTGAATATTGTTATTCATTGGTAATTTTGTATCCTTGTAAAATTTTTCACAAATTCTGAAGTTAATACACACATGTGCGCGCGCACACACACACACATATATGCATATAAAACATATATCTCATTACTGATATCAACCACTCACTCCTGATATTAAGGCAGTATATTGGTATATTGTTGGCATAAACAAAAGAATATAAATTATTTAGTAAAATCATCAATCAGGAAATAAACTTCATTTTTGTTCAATTGATTTTTGCTAAGTTCAATTCTGTAAATACATATAAAATTCAGTCATCTGTATTATATTTCTTATTCTGTTTAATTATTATACAAGTTTCCCTGTACATCAGGAAGAACAGAAAATTGTACTCTGAAATTAATATGCCAAAATATTTTTGTCATGATCGTTAAATATATCCTGTGTATACATAAGGTAAAACACATCGTTTGTTTCAAGTCATTAGGCTCTGACACTAACAAATAGTTATCTTTCCGCTACTTGAATAAGTACAAATACTACAGGTAGTAAGTAAATAGTAATGAAGCAAAAATATAAAGTGGACTATATAAGTGTCATTATAGACAGTATTGCTACTTGCTATATGATAGACACTAAAATTAGTGACAGAGTCAAGAAGATAGAGTGTGTTTTCTGTCACTATAGTCTTTTTTATACTGTTCATATTTTATATTTTGGCTAATATGGATATTGAAAACAGGACCATATGCAATAAGGCAATCATTTTATTTTGAGCATCATTCCCAGTTACAGTGTCTGTGTGCTATTCTTTACTCTATTACATGATCTTTTTCATTTGTTTGTGTTTTTGAATCAGGATCTAACTATATAGGTTTTGATGGCCCGCGACTCCCCATGTAGTAGTTCATGTTGACCTTGAACTCAAGTAAATCTTCCAGACAAGTGCTGGGATTAAAAGTGTGTGCCATCCAATGGGTTTTTGATCCTACTGCAACTATTGGTTTTGTGGGAGCCTAGGCAGTTTGGATGCTCACCTTACTAGACCTGGATGGAGGTGGGTGGTCCTTGGACTTCCCA
>NW_026075116.1:0-1483 GCF_014885135.2 Alexandromys fortis
CTCTCTCTCTCTCTCTCTCTCTCTCTCTCTCTCTCGTGCCAGCTTTGCAGTACTGTGTCAGGAAGGTCACCTGCTGGTACAAGAAACATTATATTTGGGACCCTCAGAACCTCCCCAATGCGTCTTCCTTTGCTGGTTCATAACTGTGCTTTCTTCAGAATGAAACAGTGATCACAGTGCCTTCCTCAGTTCTGTGCAGTTTGAGTGAGTTACCAAACCTCAGCTTACTGGTGGAAACCACCACACTTGGAGCCAGCTGGTCAAGTGTAAGGGTAGCCTGGGGGATCCTGATCTTGAAGCTGGTCTTTGAAGCAGGTTCATCTTGTAAAAGACTGCTAAAACCTGTGAGTTTGTGTAAGTTCAGGAAGTTGGTGTCACGGTTCCTTGTGCTAAGTCATGTATAAGTACATGCTAACTGTAAAGCAGATAAACTTCTATGAGAGGCACTACAGTTTGACTTTCTGATCAATGTTTACAAAAGGTTAAAATACAAAACAAAATCTCCACTTGAGAAAGCTTAAGAGCAAATGGCGGGTACCATTAACCATGCTGTAGTTTGGACTGCATAACTATCACTCTACCAGAAAACGTTTTCTCTGGCTGACACATTAGCAGGCTGAGCTCCTGTTGCTTCTCTGCCCACCCAGAACTACTGCCCAAGTAGTACAGGCAGGTGGTGTGTCAAGGAGAGACTGCAGTGTAGACGTGCCTCCGTGAGTCGCCTCTCCTGGTGAGTCCTTAGTAACTCTGCTGGTCTCACTTGGCCCTCATTTTCCAGCTGTCACACCACTGTGGAGGCAAGGCCTTTTCAGCCTTAGTTAAAACTCTCGTTTCTCACTTGCAAAAACAATTTCTCCAAACACAGATCATTTTTGACAGCTTTCCACACTTCTTCCCCTTTTCTTAAAAAAAGGATCAGGAAAATCTAGATAGAACCTGTGTGTCAGGACCTGTTTTTGCACCTTAAGGTCAGGACACCTTTACCTGGAAATTCTTTGATGGGGGCATCATCCTACAACTAAGCTAAGGAATACTAAACCCAGTTGTTCAAGGAGAAACTCTTTGTTACTAAATAATATTTGAACAGTTTGAAGAATGAGAAAAGAAACTGTATTTGAAATACAAATAAAGGTTCTTCCATAAGTTTATTCTGAGGCCAAGCAAAAATAGGCTCCTAAAGCACAAAGAAGTGTCCTTTCTTAGTTGTTCTTAAGGTAACAGGTGCAGGTCAAAGCTAATGGTGGGGGTGGGGCAGGAGACAAACTTATAATCACCTGTCTTTCCTGTGCTTGGTCCTAGCCCAGGACCAAGCGTAAAGCTTTACGTTTGAGAGAGACCCTAACCCAATTAGGTAACATTAGTAAAGTCTTATTTATTTATTTATTTATTTATTTTGTTTTTTTTAAGACAGGGTTTTTCTGTGGCTTTGGAGCCTGTCCCAGAACTAGCTCTTGTAGACCATTCTGGCCTCGCACTCAGAGAT
>NW_026075117.1:0-1447 GCF_014885135.2 Alexandromys fortis
AGCTGGCTCACTTCTTTCAAAATAGCTGAACTGACTTTTGACCTTCTGACTCCAGGAGACTTTCCCAATGAGCAAGGGGAGGTTAAGAGGCCGGGTGGGAACAGATCGGTGTGGACAGAAAGCACTGGCTGAGAGGGGGTCCTTTAGTTGGCAAGGCCTTGCTCTTCTTTCCTAGGAGAATATCAGGAGAGGACCTGCTGCTCTGGATTCAAAGGGAAACTGCAGCAGGCTAAGCTCAGCGCTGTTTGTAAATTTCTAGCTCCTCTGAGTCTATTGTACTCTGCTAGCTTGGGACCTGTCTGGAAGACAGCCCTCTGGTAGGCCTTTCTGACCAGAAGCGAAGATGGGCCTCACAGTTCTGAAAAAAGAAGTCCAATGCTCAAAACAATAGCATGTCCTGTTTGTGCATTTGTTGGCTTTAGCCTGTTTTGTCTTCACTGTCTCTCAAAAGTCCCTTGATCTATGAACTCAGGATTATGAGACGGTTCCCATTTCTTTTCTGGATTTTGGTTGGATCTAAGACCAGGAAGTTGCACACAGGGCCATCATCAGAATCCCATCATGCAAAATGGCTTCCACACAATAGTCTGCCTAGTAGCAGAGTGGAAACCATGGCAACAGGAAGCAGAGAGGATATTCCTGTCACCTCTTAGAAAGGACCTGAGCCCATCTATTCACTAGTTGTGTACTTTGCTGTGCATTTCAATTTTGGAGAGATGGTATCGAGAGTGTGGGCCTGAGGCAGGTGTGTGTGTGTGTGTGTGTGTGTGTGTGTGTGTGTGTGTAGTAAGTGGCATGATTTCCCTTTTCTTCAAAGGACATTACACTACTGTCTCCAACATCCAAGGCCATTTTTGAGTTCATACCCATCTTCAGAGCACAATCCCTTTTCAGATAGACAGGGGCAAATGAATTAGGATTGACTGGGGGACATTTCTCACTGCCTGAACTCTCTCCTGTTTCCAGCACAGGGGTCCTTTTAGAGCTTCCAGGGCAGAGGCTTTTTGGGACTTCCTGGAGAGAGAGGGGCGGGAGGGAAGGGAGGGAGGGAGGAAATGAGAGAGAGAGACAGAGAGAGAGAGAGAGAGAGGGAGAAGGAGAGAGGGAGGGAGGGAGAGAGGGAGGAAGGGAGAGAGAGAACGTTCCCATGAGTCAGCACATTTCTCCAGTTTGTGCCTAGTGTACCCCACCACAAAGGCATACATGTATCCACGCACGCATACACACTCAGCTGGGTGACTTGGTGTAGACAACTCTGCCCCCTAGTGACAGGATGTAATCAGCATGCAGGGCAGGGATGGGGAAATAAGTTGGCCCAATAGCTAGAACTCACTGTTCTAGTTCCCTAGGGGTTCTTTGGAAATGAACCATACAGAGGCGCAGACTGGGGTCCTTATCCTCTTTTTTTTTTTTTTTTTTTTTTTTTTTTTTTTTTTTTTTGGTTTTT
>NW_026075118.1:0-1453 GCF_014885135.2 Alexandromys fortis
GGGGGAGGGAAATGGGAGGCTGGGAGGAGGCGGAAACTTTTTTTCCTTTTTTTTCTTATTCTCAATAAAAAAAAAGAAAAAGAAAAAAAAAAAACTGGACTTGGGTGGACAATTCAACTTCCTTTTTCCATCCTCTCTTGGGGTCATTGGGAAGTCTGAGAGAGATAGAATGCTGAAATCCATGGGTAGGAGAAGTCGAGATGTCTAGGCCCTTGATCCAGCACACAGAGTTAAGTTTGGGGGGGAATTATTAAATGGCATTGGGGGAGACAGAGAATTATTCTAAAGTTTATAGGCAATTGCATAGAAGTGGAACACAGTGGACAAACATTCCCAGATGTTCTCTGAATTATTAGACTTACACAGTGAGAATATTTTGTGCACTACAACTGTCTGGATTTGGGTCCTACTGAAATGGACAGTTCTGATTTGGGACAGTTCCGACACAAAGGAGAGACATAGGTAAGAAATTCTGGGGGTCTCTTGAGAAGGGAAATGATGAATTTTGTGGAAATGGGATATCATCCCATGTAGTTATAGGGAGAGCAACACATATCAGGCTCTGCCCTGAAGATGTTTGGTGTATAGTTGTTCTTAACTTTATGTGGCAAATCAACTGATACTTCATAACTTCATGCAACAAATCAATTGATACTTTGTTTTCTACACCTTGAGCTCTGTTTCAAGATATTGCTTGACTGCATCAGTTTTATACAAGCAGTTCTCAGATGCCCACCTTTTAAATCTTTTTTAAAGTTATAACTCACATTTAGGACTACAAATTTATTTGAGGGTTGATCCTTTGTGTGTATGTATGCAATGTATGCATATGTACACTCATGTGTTTATTGTTTAACTTAGGAGAGAATTTTTTAACTATTTATTTATTTATTAAAAATTTCCACCTCCTCCCATCCTCCCATTTCCCTCCCACTCCCCACACTCTCCCTTCTCCTCACTCTCCAGTCCTAAGAGAAGTCAGGGTGCCCTGCCCTGTGGAAAGTTCAAGGCCCTCCCCCCCTTTCCATCCAGGTCTAGGAAGGTGTGAATCCAAACAGATTTGATCACATGCTCGTTCAGTCCCATTCCAACTGGCCTTGGTGTGCTCCCATTAGATTAGCCCCACTGTCTCCGTGGGTGAACGAACCCCTCGCGGTCCTGACTTCCTTGCTCATGTTCTCCCACCTTCTGCTCTTCATCTGGGCCTTGGGAGCTCATTCCGGTGCTCCAATGTGGATCTCTGTCTCTATCTCTGTACATTGCCAGATGAAGGTTCTTTATTAATGGCTTCCCAATCAGTCCCCCATTTCAGCCACATTCAGAGAGTCCGGTTTGGTCGCATGCTCATTCAGTCCCGGTCTGATGGAGGAAGGTCATTGGCTAATAAAGAAACTGGCTTGGCCCATTTTATTGGTTAGAACATAGGTGGGTGGAGTAAACAGAAGAGAATGCT
>NW_026075119.1:0-1491 GCF_014885135.2 Alexandromys fortis
GAGCTTTTAGTTTCTAGGATCACTGTGACAGATGAGACATGATTGCAAAAGCATGTATGAATGAAAGCAGAGCTGTATCACAGCTATGAAAGTAGACAATACAGACTGTCATACTGACATATGTTTATTTTGTATGTTTAGTCAAATGCTAAGAGTCTGTGGCCAGTGGCACCTCAGGCGGCCTTAGGAATCATGCGAGATGAAATCAGAACACCATATTGAGCCAGTTCTGCCCTTCACTGTTCTGGGAAAGTTGATTATCTCTTGCTGCCCACTACAGCAAGAGAGCTGGCCACTGCAAAAGAGATGGCCCCATTCTTCACCATAGGCAATGATGAACCTACCTTGAGAGCATGCATGTAGGGGAGCTGACTAGGCCACTGCTCCCTAGGTGGGTGGCCGCAGTGGGTTGATCTGACCTGCATGGCTAACACCCAGGCCCACAACTGGGATTCCCCTGAAGAGCCTCAGTTAAGATCCAGTGAAGATGGTGTACAAAAAAAACATAGGCCTTGAACCAGATAAATGACTCATTGCAATGAAAGTTCACCAATCAATCTGATAGGACAAAAGGGTATACTGTCTGACACACTGAAGCCTCCAATGCATCAGAATGAATGAAGAGGTAATGGAGAGTCAGGGTAGAGGGAGAAACAGAGATTTTTGCTGTTTCAGGTGTAATTTTTGATTCACTATGGTTTATTTATTTTTTTTGTTGTTGTTGTTGCTGTTGCTTGTTTGCTTGAGTACTTTCTTTTGTTTTCTTTTGTGGCAGAGATGCAACAGAAATGAGGGAGGAATATGGCAGGTCAGGAGGCCAATATAATTGGGGTGCATGGTGTGAATCCCTCAAAGATTCAATAAAGAAATTAAAAAATGATAACTATTCCTAACTAGAGTAATTGTGTATAAATTTACACAAAAGCATAGCAATACATCTTCTAAAAAGTGACCACGAAGTAAAATAAGGAAATTTGGGAAGAAGAGATAAGGGTGAATATACTGTTAGTTCATTATTCCCTGAGTGGGTTAGTAGATACAATGTGGACACTATTATTTGGTGTATTAGGAACATTCTCTAACACTATACTTAAGAAGATGCCTTAACAATTCACATGACTTATTTCCTTATTGGACTATTTTACAGATTTTAAAGTGCTAAGTGCCTAACTATAAATATAGAGATTAAAATACTATCTAGATCAAAGATTAACAAGTTTTTAATCTTTGTAAGCTACATAAGAGTCAAAAATTTAGTTGTTTTATAGCAAAAGTTGTTTGTAGTAACATATCCTCTTTGCTACTGTGATATGATGACATTCATAAAGCATGCAGGGATTCTGTTCTTGTAAAACAAAAGGTCCACTGGATTTGTTGTGTGGGTTGTGATATATTAAACTTCATTAAAATTGGTAAAGCAAACATCAAATGTATACATATTTACACACTGACTGTTCTTCCAGAAGACCTGGGTTCAATTCCCAGCTCCCA
>NW_026075120.1:0-1447 GCF_014885135.2 Alexandromys fortis
AGGCCAGGCAGGCCTACAAGAGGCTCAGTGGGGTGAGTCAGCTCACTGCATTTAAGGGAAGAAGACTGACCCCCTTCCCAGGAGCCCCTGAGGCATGTTCACTGGAGAAAGCTGTTGCTGCTTGATTAAACTTATAAAAAAAAAAAAAAACTAGTTCTGAGGCTGGCTTATTGTGCCTGTAGGACACTTGTCTTTTCCTAGGAGCGTGGGACTTTTGTATATCCCTGTTCTGATTTTTTCAGCAGCCAAGCAGCTGGGAGACTTGCAGGAGCTGTGCAGATACCCACTACTGCTGCTCATTCTCCTTAAAGATGGGGTTTTGCTTGTGAGTCTGCATGTTGAACAGCATGGGCACATCCTGCCTTTTTTTGTAAAGCATTTGTTGAAAGATTTCTTGGGTGAGTTTGCTGTGTAGATTTAAGACTTGATAAACACATCTAACCTTGTAACACTCTAGTTAACGAGTTATAAAGAAAAGATTGGAGAGCAGTCTGGTGGAGTGATCTAGGTCTTCCCAGGTCTGTTGGTGAAGTCAAGTCCCAGCAATGCCATAGACTTCCTCAATAGTCAGTTTGCCTTTCATCTTGCTTGGATAGAAATTGCCCTGACTTATCTGTGGTGCTAATCTAGGTCAGATGAAGTCAACAGTGGCATGGACCTTCGTAACAATAGAAAATTCTATACTTTTATTCATAAATACCCGAGCAAAGGAATTTAACCTGGTTTTCTGTGTCCTTAGAGCCATCAGATTAACTGTTTTCTGTGTTAGCCAAAGTTAGGGGTGAATGTTGAGGACCACGAAAGTTGAACATTGCTGTGTCCAGGATGACTATCCTTGGGAATCTGTCCTCAGTGTTCATCTGTCTCAGGGCGGGCTTACCACTTTAAATTCCTCTCAGAGGACAAAGCCTCTGAAAGGACTATAGTGAATTAGTCCTGGTGCTGGTGGACATCTCAGACCTGAGTCCCACATAGGGAAAGAGAAAAGTGTGATCTCTATGAAGCAGTGGCACCTCTGGTATTTGTCTTTGGGTCTTATAGCGGTCACCATTCTACTCCAGGCAGATTTTTATCTTCCCTCTCTCAATGCAAGCATACTTTTTCATGTGTTTTTATTTTATTTATTTAAAAATTATTTTATTTACTTGATTTCATGTTGTGTTTTATCACTATTGCTAACATCTGTGTAAAATGTCTCTATACCACATTCCAAACTAGTCACACAGCCATTGTTTTAGGAACCAGATTAATAGGTTAGAATCATTATTCATTTAGTAACTATTATTCTTAAAAAACGATTAGAGAGCTGCTGCAAACGGTTCCCGGGTGGGCTGGCGGAGCCCGCCATGAGGGCGGCTACAGGAGGGCACGCTTCCTTGGCCCACGGTGGCGGCAGGTAACAGACACGTAAACACAGGAAATAGCCATAAGTATTTATTAAGGAAGG
>NW_026075121.1:0-1523 GCF_014885135.2 Alexandromys fortis
CCATGTGTCCAACACGTTTTATGGAGAAAAACAATTACCTTTGACAGGATCAGTCAAACAGATTTACATGGAATAAAATTTAGTTTTTATCTTCTGTTCCATTGACTTTTATCTCTAGCTGTACTGTGGAAGCACATTTTTTTCCTGCCATGGCTTTGCAGTACATTCTAAAGATTCTGAGCTTTGATGTTTTCTAGGTTTGGGTTCCCCCCCCCCCCAGCCCAGGACAGCTTTGCTGTTCAGCTTCTTTTGTGATTTCATAATAATCTTAGAATCATTGATTTTTATTTCTGTGAAGGTTATGAAGAATTTCATGGGTATTTTGATGAATATTGTACTGAATCAAAATGTCAGCATTAATTTTTACAATCTATGAATTCATAAAGGCTATTTTCCAATTTTTGTGTATTTTTAAACTTTTATCAAAAGTCATTATATTTTTTCATAGATTTCTTTTGTTTTCCTGTTTATGCTTATGTGGAGATTTTGAAGTAGATATTGTAAATAGGATTAGTTTCTTTTTCAAAAAGTTTATTGGCATGCAAGTATTGTTAATGCTTATTTCTTGCTTCTAAACTCCTTCAACTTTACTGAGTCTATTTATGAATCCTGAAAGAATTTTGGTAGAATTTTTAGATGGTTATTTTCACAGGTGAAGGGAATTCCACATGTAAAAAAGATATTATTCCCATCAAATCTAATTTCTTATGTCTCTTTATCATGAAGGAATGACAGATTTTGTAGAATATTTTCCACATCTGATAATATGGCTTTTACCACCCATTATGTTGAGGTTAAAAGTTGATGTTAGAGATTTATATATGGTGAGCTATCTTCACATATGCATTGTTCTTTATTATATAGTAATTTTTCAATATGGTCTTTTATTCAGTTGTATAAAATAAAAAAAATAGTATGCTTAAGTTCAGCAGGGATTTCAGTTTTGTGTGTGTCCATGTCTGCTTCCTTGTCTATTTTTAGAATTTGGGTAAAGTTGAACTCATAATATGAATTTGAAAGAATTGTATCATTTTCAATTTTTAGAAAATAGTTTAAGAAATAGTATTAAGATTTCTGTAAAAGTTAAGAAAATTTCAATTATGACGTTCACTTTCTTGGCTTTTCTTTGGTGAAGAATTTATTTCTGATTCAATTTTTTTTAGCTTTAATTGATTTTTTTTGTACATTTCACATCATGAGTTCTAGTCCTGCTGATCTTCCTGTCCCCTCGATTCTGCCCTCTACCCTTGTAACCTCCCCCAATAACCAAATTTAAAAGAAACCAAAAACTAAACAAAACAAAGGAACAGAGAGAGAGAGAGAGAGAGAGAGAGAGAGAGAGAGAGAGAGAGAGAGAGAGAGAGAGAGAGAGAGAGAGAGAGAGAGGGGGGGGGATCTTGGTATGGCAGCTGGGTTGCGGACTTGTCTAAGCACACAGTTAACCCGTTAGTCCATTCATCTTTCTTGGAAGTGTTCATTGCCACAAGTCCTTGGTTTGCCTGAATGTCTCTGGTTTCGGCTAC
>NW_026075122.1:0-1490 GCF_014885135.2 Alexandromys fortis
TGTACAGATATTTAGATGGTATTGTGCCTTCTAGGACTCACTTACACAGGCAATAATTACCTCTTTGCTAGAGGAGCAGTTGAAAGCAATAACTGCTATTTCTAGAGTCATGATGCCAGCTGGATGCAAATCTCAGAACAAGGCTAGGTTGATGAAAGTCACTGATAAGATCATCGGTACTTAGATAATTAAAGCAATCCAGGAGTTTAACAAAAAGGAGCGCAGTGAGCAGAGACATTGCAAGTACTTAGAACACACAAACCCATGTGGTCACTGTAATATTCAGATTTTTCATATCCTAGAAAAGGTGCCCAAAGCTTACCACAATCCCAGAGAAATGAGAATGGAGCTCCAGAACTTGAAGAATAACATCCTTCCTGAGTCCAAGTTCTAGAATCAGCTTGGACTGGTGTATAGAAAACAAGTCTGCCTGACAAACAGGTCGGAAGAAAAGCAAGCTGCAAAACGAGCTGATATAATAGCTGTTTATAGAACTAAAACACACCTCCTTTAAAACCTCAGAGTTTTATTCCAGTTTCCAAGCTCACCTGTCAGAGCACACACATAACTCAGAGTCCACATGAAGAGGAAAAGTTCGGGGACCCAGTCTACAGCAGCACATGTGTCCATCACTGACTCTCATATACCAGAAAATGCTATTATGCAAAAATGTTTTTCAAATAAATGTCTAGCATTACTAATGCTTTCTAGAAAAACCTCTTTGTATCCTGAATACAAGATTTTCTATCCAGAAAGGAAGAAATGCTCTTAAAATTTATTAAAGAAATAATTTTCTTTTTTTTGACTGTGGTTGGCATGGGGGGAAACAGTTCTGTTTCTGTGATTTATATGTTCGGTTGGTGGAGAGGGCCTGAGAAGAAACCCATCCACCTTATTCTCATCCACTTGGCTTTTACAAACATCATAATCCTTCTTGCAAAAGGATTGCCAAAGACAATGGTAGCTTTTGGTTTGAAAAACTTCCTAGGTGACAGAGGATGTAAGATTTTCATCTACCTGCAGAGGGTGGCCCGTGGGGTCTCCATTTGCACCAGCAGTCTCCTCACTGTGGTCCAGGCCATCATCATCAGTCCCAGAGCATGTGGATGGAGGAGGCTCAGACCACAGTCTGCATGGCACATCCTTCCATTCTTTTCATTCTTTTGGATACTCAATGCTTTATTAAGTGTGCGCCTAATCCATCCGGTCACAAGTAGAATCCTGAATATATCACAGTTTACGAGTGAAAACAACTATTGCTCTGTTATGCTAGAAAGTCAGAAAATAAAGTGGTTTGTTCCCCCTCTCATGGTCCTGAGAGATGCTGTGTTTCAGGGAGCCATGGGAGGCGCCAGTGTCTACATGGTACTTCTTCTCCACAAGCACCACCAGCATGTCCTCCACCTCCAGAACTCCAAGCTTCTCTACAGAACTCCCCCTGAGCTGAGAGCTGCTCAGAGTGTCCTCCTTCTGATGCTCTGTTTTGTTTT
>NW_026075123.1:0-1485 GCF_014885135.2 Alexandromys fortis
AGAGAGAGAGAGAGAGAGAGAGAGAGAGAGAGAGAGAGAGAGAGAGCTATAACCATATAAAGGGAAGAAGGATGTTAAGAAAGCACTTTCTTCTTCATAATTATTCTATGTAATTTTATACACAACCTCTAATCTGTGTTGCAATAAAAAGCTTTTACAAATTACTTCTTATTTTACTTACATGGGTACTTAAATTCTCAGAATCTAAATGACCAGTGACATTGCAACTCTGGTAAAGGTCACTGTTGCCAAGCCTAAGACTTGAGTTCAATCCCTGTGATCTACATGGCAGAGGAGAAGAAACAGCTCCTTCAACTTGTCCTCTTCCTTCTATGAGTGGGTGCCATGGCATTGTGCACCCACATACTCACTCAAGCAAATACACATGCACATACACACACACATATATACACAAGCACATACACACACTCACTAAATAAAAATTGAAATCACGAGACCTTTACTATTTCTATAATACATTTTTAAGAACATTATCTTATATAAATGGAAAAAACTTTAAAATTCAAGACCATCAACTCTGAATTAAAAGGTGATTATATAAGGCCAAATGAACTGGAAATTAAATTGTGTTTAATGAATTTGAGGTTTGTGTGTTCTATGAATATAAAAACTTGGGTGAGATGAAGGCAGAGCCTATAAGCAAGCGGGGAGGAAAAATGCCAAGACTGAAGGGCAGGAATGAAGCAAGACCATATAGAACCTTGGGTTCAGAATGTTTTGAAATTCATAGTGAGTTTGTTATTTTCACAGTTTATTTCTGCAAAGACCTTAGAATGTTCCTCTTCTAAAGAAGATGATGTTTCATAGTTATATTCATTGATTGGTTGCTAAAAAATATATTTCCACTAAAGGCACATAACTCACATGTAAATACCTTTAACACACAGGCATTCATTAAAGTCTAGAAAGCTAACTGTAATTATTGAAATATTAAAGAAAAGACCAATGAATGTAAAGATAACATGGCATTGGAACAGCTGGAAATAAGACAAGCCAGTGCACACCTGTCATACTGTGTCAATCACTTGAGATGTGGTTTGTAGTAATAGGAGCGGCGGGGCTGCGTCCCCAGCACCCTGGCTGCCTGCTAGCTTATGCCCCAAAATAATTACACGGACACTGTATTCTTTTAAACACTGCTTGCCCATTTCTATCTAGCCTCTTCTAGGCTAATTCTCACATATTAATTTAGCCCATTTCTAATCATCTGTGTAGCACCGCTAGGTGCGCTTACCGGGAAGATTCTAGCCTATGTCCATCCTGGGTCGGAGCTGCCTGGGAGAGAGGAGCCTGGCCTCTCTGCTCCAGAGAGCAGAGCTGTCAAGTCTGAGCTTACTTCCTCTTCCTCCCAGCATTATGTTCTGTTTACTCCTCCCACCTATGTTTTAACCTATCAGGGCCAAGCAGTTTCTTTATTGCTTAACCAATGAAATCAACAGATTGATATGACACTCCCACATCAGT
>NW_026075124.1:0-1491 GCF_014885135.2 Alexandromys fortis
CTGGAGAGATGGCTCAGTGGTTAAGAGCATTGCCTGCTCTTCCAAAGGTTCTGAGTTCTATTCCCAGCAACCACATGGTGGCTCACAACCATCTATAATGAGGTCTGGTGCCCTCTTCTGGCCTGCAGACATACACACAGACAGAATATTGTATACTAAATAAATAAATTAAAAAAAATAGATTAAACATATAGAACCTGAAAGACATAAAAGGAGATTAAAGTCTATGTGGATAAAACAGTGGCCCTTAACTAAAGAAAAAAAAATGCTTGAGGAACTTGTAATAAAACAGTTAGGTGCTAAGCACATTGAGGAAACTACCAGTCCTTAAAAGTCTCCTGTGTTTGTATAAAACAGAATCTCAAGAATGGAAAAACTGGAAAATGTTAACTTATCTAAGAGCTATTAATAAGATAATTCAATCTATGGGATCTTTATTGCTTAAAATTCCTTTACACAAACAAAATAGAAAAAAATGCCTTCATGCTGCCTACTTACAATAATGCCTAGTCCATAAAGAGATATCAATAAAAGTACTTTCTTAGATTGTTAAATAGCGCAGCTTTGTGTCAATATTTTACAAATTAACCACTGGTCCCAGAACTCGGGAGGCAGAGGCAGGCGGATCTTTGTGAGTTCAAGGCTAGCCTGGTCTACAAGAGCTAGTTCCAGGACAGGCTCCAACGCTACAGAGAAACCCTGTCTCAAAAAACAAAACAAGACAAAAAAATTAACCACTGGAAGTGGTATGTAAACAATTTCTTCAGTCTATTATTTATCATTGTAAGGATATTTTCTTGGCTGCTTCTGATACAGAAACCTTGGAATGAATGTTTGATGCAATACAGAAAAATTTACCCAATGGGAATTACAAATTTCCCCTGGAAAAATACAAAGAAGAGATTCTTAATTATTTACGATTTAAAGTAAGTAAACAGAAATTCAGCTACAAAAGTACAGATTAGAAAAACTCTAATCCAGAGATGTTTGTTAAACAGAGGGGAATATAAGGATCCCCCAGAGACAGAATACATAATGCTTTACTTAGTAACTTCTAATTTTAAGAAAATTTAAATACTAATGAACCTGGGATAGCAGCAGCTAAAAGACATTGGATTAAGGGGGAAGCTGCTGAATTAGGTTAGTCCATGTAAAACCAGGGAAAGTGTTGAGTCAGGGCTGAGGTTATGCTCATGTTTTCACAGGAAATAAAAGACTGTATCCCATCAAAACTGATAAAAATCTAGCACAGCTGCTGAGATGTGTCTGGGAAGCCAAGGCCTTTGGAGCTTACTGTGTTTCCTACCACCTGGGGACAGTTTAAGAGTATGTGTGACAGAGGTGAGGTGAATGACTCAGAGTACTACAGATCTGTTCCTCGATAGACTTATTTGTGGTAATTAGACAGGTGACTGGGACAAACTTTACATACTGGGCTTTTTTTTTTTTTTTTTTTTTTTTTTTTTTTTTTTTTTTTTTTTTTTTTTTTTT
>NW_026075125.1:0-1432 GCF_014885135.2 Alexandromys fortis
AACTAGCCGGGCCAGGCAGTGTTTAATAGAATACAGTTTCCGTGTAATTATTTCGGGCATAAGCTAGCCATGCAGGTGGCTGGGTGCCTGGGACGCAGCCCTGCCGCCGCTCCTAATTCAACAAAGGACAAAAATTCTATTATCACCTTAATAACAATAGAAAACCTGTGATGAAATTTTACTTCTTTCATGAACATGTCCCAAAGAAACTAGAAGTAGAAGGATCATACTAGCCCATAATAGAGACCGTGTATAGGACTCTTAAGAAGAGATCATTGGACCATTTGCACAGTCTGGTTTATGCCTGGTGTTTAGGAGTCAGAGATCAGTTAGCTGTTCACAGCCTACTTTGTCACGTGTGAAAGGACAACCACAAGTTTCACTTTGTAAGGTCACAATGAGCTAACACGTTCAACAGGTATGCTTAAAGCACCTGCCTGCATGGCATGCATTGATGGGAACCACTCTTCCTGAGACTTGGAGAGAGCTTAAGGTCATACTTCATGCTGGGAAAATTGGGAAAATGTTGCTCTCAAATTCCAGAGAAAAGAATTTTAAGTGGTTCTAATTTTGGTTAATCCAGGCAGTGATAAAATGTTCTGCCCAGCCTTCTGTGTTTCTAAGTTCTGGGAAGTTGGAACAGAACCGTTAGTGCACAGTAGACTTCACAGTCTGAACTCTAAAACAATTCAGATGGAGGAAGGAATCTTTGGAATAAACGATCCGAATCACCCAGATCTGAACAAACCATGATGAATATGAGAAGCACACTATGATCACATGCAGGATTCAGAAGGTAGCAGATGATAATTGGCTTGAATGTTAACAGAGAATGGGACCCAGTGAAGACCCCAGGTAGAGAGCTTTCTCCTAGGTAGTCCTGTTTAGTGAGGATACACCTGATGTCTGCAGCTGCCCCCTCTGCGACACTGACCCTTCACTTCTGCATCTCTAACACTGCTGCGCTTCTTGTAGCTATGCTACTTCATCTCCACCCCCCGATGACGGGCACTTAAGATATCTTTTGTACTGTGTACCTTGTTTGTTGACTGTTTATCTTAATGGAATGGAAACTTCCTAAGAATGGAAATTTTTGTAAGTCTATTCATTGCTGATAGTTAGTACTTGGAACAGAACAGTGTATAGTAGGTATTTGGTAGCAATTTAATAAATGAAGGATGTTACAATTTGCACTCTTATTGTTTTTACATATTAGGGTATATATTCCAGTTAAGTTGATAGTTCTTCACCAACCATAGACCTAAGTATTCTAAGAGATCTACTTTTTTCTTTCTCTTCTCTTCTCTTCTCTTCTCTTCTCTTCTCTTCTCTTCTCTTCTCTTCTCTTCTCTTCTCTTCTCTTCTCTCTCTCTCTCTCTCTCTCTCTCTCTCTCTCCCTTTCTTTCTTTCTTTCTTTCTTTCTTTCTTTCTT
>NW_026075126.1:0-1489 GCF_014885135.2 Alexandromys fortis
GCTTCCCGAATGCTGAGGGACCCTGTCATGACAGAATTAATAAAATCCTCATGCTTTTGCATCGGCTGTGGTGTGTGAGATGGCCTCTGGGGGCGACTCCTCCTCGGTGTTTGGATGCTAGAGTCCAACAGGAACTCATTCTGTAGACCAGGCTGGCCTCGAACTCACCAATACCCACTTGCCTCTGCCTCCCGAGTGCTGGGATTAAGGGCTTGCACCACCACTGCCCACTCCTTTCAACTCGCTTTTAAAGGGGTGAGCCTGGGAAGTATGTTGTTTAAGACAGTGTTTCCTGTCCATAGTAGCTGGAATACACAGTCCTCAAAACTAAATCAATGTTATACTTTTGGTTGTGAGCCTAACCATCTCTCCAGCCCATAAATCAATGTTAAAAAGGAGGGAAAAACATTTTTGGTGGTGGGGAGCCAGATCAGTGGGTAAAAGCAATGCCTGGTGACATGATTTCCATCCCTGGAACTCACATAGGAGCCAGAGACAACAGCTCACATCTGTAATCCCGGCATCCCCAAACTGAGATTTGAGGCCGAGGCAGGAGCCACTGCACTGCACAGTGGATGAAATAAGAGACCTTGAAAGAGAGTGGAAGGAGGGAGCTGCCTCATGAGCCCGTACCTCAATATGTATGTCCCTGTGCACGGGATGGCATGAGCTTATGCATGTGCGCGCGCACACACACACACCATCGAATAAAGGCTAGTGGATGATGACTGAGCATAGTGACTGTCATCGCGGCACTAGGGAGCCCGAGGCCAGCTGCGATGACTGCCTTACACACACACACACACAACCCTCGCAGTCCATGTGTGTCTATACCGTGCCCTCTGTCCCTTCATCCACTAATGGACATTAGACTTTTTGGCTCCTGTGAATGTGACTGTCGTAACTTTGAGAGTGCTTTGGACGCCATGTCTAAAAGGCACCCCTGTCTTCTGATAGCTACAGTTCCAGGCTTTAGAACTAAGCCTGCAATCATTTGACAGCTGGTTTCTCAATGTGGTGTAAAAGTATCATTTAACTTTTCTGTGTGTGGAATCAGTTCTCTTGGCACCATTTACTGAAGACTGTCCTTTCTCCAGTGTGCTCTTGCCTCCTTTGTCAAAGGCAATTGATTCCAGGGGCTGGAGAGATGGCTCAGCAGTTAGGAGCAGAAGACCTAGGTTCAGTTCCTGGCATCCACAAAGCGGTTCACAAGCATCAGGGGATCTGGTGCCTTCCTCTAGCCTCCATTGGGACCAGGCACTCATAAAGCAGGCAAGCACTCATGCACAGAAAATAAGTTAAGAAAAATGGTTTCTTGCCAGGTGGTGGCAGCATAGGCCTTTAATTCCAGTACTCTGGAGGCAGAGGTAGGTGATCTCTGTGAGTTTGAGGCCAGCCTGGTCTACAAAGAAAATTCCATAACAACCAAGGTTACATACAAGCTTTTGAGAATTCCTGTCTCAAAAAACGACAACCACAAAAAAAAAAA
>NW_026075127.1:0-1490 GCF_014885135.2 Alexandromys fortis
ACCCGGCTAGCTTTACCCAAAATAATTACACGGAAACTGTATTCTTTTAAACACTGCCTGGCCCATTAGTTCTAGCCTCTTATTGGCTAGCTCTTACATATTGATCTAACCCATTTTTAATAATCTGTGTAGCCCATGAGGTGGCTTATCAGGGAAGATCTGTCTGGAGTGGGAGAATCATGGCGACTCATTGACTCAGCTTTCTTTCTCCCAACATTCTGTTCTGTTTACTCTACCCACCTAAGGGTTGGCCTATCAAATGGGCCTAGGCAGTTTCTTTATTAATTAACCAATGAAAGAAACAGATTAGAAAGAAATCACTCCCACATCAAGTGAAAAGTGGAGAAAATTTGGTATATATCCAATGGAAAACTTTAAACAGTTAAGTAAACTACATGTATGAATAGAAATGACCTTTAGAAACCTAATGCCATATAACATTAAGGTGGGCAAGAATATGTGGTATCAGCACAGATAACTCAAAAATATAATGGCATACAGAAAGTAAAATTAAGTAAATATGGAAACATTTTCCGTATGGATATATGTATTAGCATAAGTTCTCAAACTTTGAAATGCAAAAATAGTTCAATATTTATAAGTATGTTTTAAAGATTTATGTTATGTATATATGATTTTATGCATATATGTAAGTACACTGTGCATGAAGCGTCCAAGGAGGCCAGAAGAGGATGTCAGTGTTCCTAGAATTAGAGATACAGACTATTTTGAGCTTCCATGTGGATGCTGGGAATAGAACCCAAGTCCTCTGCAAGCGAAACAAGTGTTTATAAGCATTGAGACATCTTTCAAGCCCAAATATAAACATTTTAAATGTGTATAAGAATTCTGAGTAGTTATTTAAGGAGTAGAAATATGAGGTGTAGATGAAAGCCACATAGGAAGTTATGTTGTTTATATTTTTATATCTCTATTTTTCTTTTTTTTTTCTTTCTTTTGGTTTTTTTGGGACAGGTTTCTCTGTGTATCAGTCCTAGCTGTTACAAAGTCCTGGAACTCCCTTTGTAGACCAGGCTGACCTCGAACTCACAGAGTTCTTTCTGCCTCCCAAGTGCTGGGATTAAAGGTGTGCACCACCACCACCCGGCTGTATCTCTTTTTCATAAGCAAAAAAGCTTATAAATTATTTTTAAAAATACCAAAATGAATTGTAAGCATAAACAGTTCACAAAACTGAAATTAAGTATTCAGTCTAAAAATACAAACTAAAATAAGCCACAATTTTTCACCTCCTGGGTGGGCCGAGGTAAATGTGGATGAATCCGATGATGGTATAAGGCAAAAATTTGTAAATATTTTCTTAGGAAACTCAGTAAATATCGTTGCCTTTAAAAGCTCTATCATTTCTGTAATGTGAGCTAATATGTAAACGTATCTGATTGTATTCCAGGAAAACCTTACTTATAAAGCCACTGGTAGGAACAGGCATGGTGGTGCTGTAATCTTAGCTCTTGTAAGATGAAGGCAGG
>NW_026075128.1:0-1431 GCF_014885135.2 Alexandromys fortis
CACACACACAGACACTCTGTCTCTGACGGTCTCTCTGTCTCTCCTCCCATCCCACCACTCGCCACAGGAGTAAAAATAAAATAAATCTTAAAAATGCATATAATGAAACAATGGAAAAGTAACCCAGAGGCTCAGCCATGGAAGGGGCTCTGCCAGGAACTCTGAGTGGGGGAATTTCAGCACAACTTCCCAGTCATTTAGGCGGGGAGATAAGCGTCTAATATAACGATGTTATCTATCTGCAGCTTACTCCTTGTTCTTTCCGTTGGAGCCTCACTTAAAGGGGTGATCTGCTCCACCCAGGGCTCCTGATCCAGCTGGCTGCCTCACTGGGGCTTCCCCACTGAATTTCAGGTGAACATTTGTAAGTTCCCAGTTGATGATGTCAGCTTTTGTTTGCTCTCTCCATCAGCCACTCAGTCTTCTCTCTGTCTCTGTCCACTCAATTGAGGATGCTCTGCTATCTGCTGCTTCTCTCTAGCTGACACTCTATTTATTCTGTGTTCTTGCTCATTCAAAATGGAAAGCCTGTCTACTGGAGGTCACTCTCGACCGTAAAGACACTGAAGTTAGTGGGGGCACATTTGCAATCCGGTGCTGGGGAGGCTAAGACAGGAGGACTGCCAGTTCAGGGCACGGCTATGCTGCAAAGCAAGACCCTGGCTCATAAAAGAAAAGAAACCAACCTCCCCGAAAATGCAAGTTAAGATTCAAACATAAAGTTCTGGTCAGAAGGTTGCCGCTGAGGCAACAGTTTTGTGGGTTTTGTTCCACTGAAGGCCTCTGTGTCATGGAAGGGAAAACTCCAGAAATGGAAATGCCTAGGAGCAGTGTATCTCTTTTTTTTTTTCTTTTCTTTCCTTTTCTTTTCCTTTTTCTTTTCTTCATTCCATCCTTTCCTTCTTCTTCCTCATCTTCATTCTTTCTTTTTTTTTTCCTTTTTAAAGACACACTCTTGCTCTGTAGGTTTGGTCCGGAACTTGTTGTGTAGACTAGGCTGGCCACCTGCCTTCTGGAGGTGGGGTTAAAGATATGAGCTACCACACCCATTGGAACAAATATGGCAAGTGCTTGAGGATTCAGTGGCCAACGAGGTGTTACTAACACAAATTCACCATTTTCTACAAGTACATTTTTACTTCACTAATCAAATAAAGCTTCTCCAGATCCATCCTGAACTTCATCATTTAATTCTCGTAATTTTACCCATATGTTAAGGTGGGGGTGGTGCTGCAGGAAGAGGAAGACGGACACAGTCATGGGCTTGTGAGACAGTTCATCAGGGAAAGGCATTGGCTTCCAAGCATGACAACAGGAGTTCAGCTCTCCACGCTCACACGGTAGAAAGAGAGAATGGATTCCTGCAAGTCATCCTCTAACCTTCACATTCACAGAGTGGGATGCACACACACACACACACACACACACACA
>NW_026075129.1:0-1477 GCF_014885135.2 Alexandromys fortis
GGGAGGGAGGGAGGGTAGCTTTCAGGTCCCACTACAAGTATCAGAATCTGTATTTGAACAGTAACCATGTGGTTATTGTGTGGTTGTAAGCACATTAAAGTCGGAAGAGCTCTTCTCTAAAGTGTCTTCAAACTCTAAATGTTGAGTGATTTACAGGCACCAAAAGTCTATCACTCCACAGGAACTCAGTGGGGCAGCTGACCTAGTCACACTATCTACTCTTTAAACCAATGATCCCGTGCTGCCACCATGTGACCGTAACTGGTAAAAACATTCTTAATCATTCTCATTAGGAGAGAGGGGGCGGATAAAAGGGCGAAGTCCAAGTCACAGAGGTGGTTAGAGAACCACAACCACTCATATCAACTGCAAATGACGTCAAAAACAGCTCAGCCCACGTCACAGGGCACTGTCACATTTGAAAAGAAGGGTTTTTCTTCGTTACATTTTTATTCGTTTCAGGTGCAAGTGTGCACCGGCGGAGGTCAGAGGACAACTTGCAGGGCAGCTCTTCTTTCACCATGCAAGTCCTGGGATCAAACTCCAGTCCCTAGGCTCAGTGATGGGAACCCTCACTGATGAGCCATTTTGCTGGCCCGTAAAGTGAAGGTTTTATAATTCCCAACACTTTGGTGTCGGTGGAACACTCAGGTTTCAAGCCGCCCTCTAACAATGTCACGGTTGAAATCATCGTGACAGGTGTTTTCAGACATCTAGCCTTGACTGAAGTGCCGAGAAATACAGGTAGGGATCCGGGGCGCTTGCTCTCTGTTGCACAGTCTCATATTGTGCTCTCTCTTCAGTCCTGGTCCTGCTCTCAGTAGACACTGATGCCAGCCAATACCAGGGAACACCCTCCAAGTGCCCATCCATACCCCACCCACCACTTGGAAAGACGTGATCTGAAGCCCCTGTGCTCTCCTGTCACTTTCCCGTAGTCAGGTGAAGGCAGAAAACAGAGCAGAAACTGAATTCTCGGAATATCTAGCCAGAGTCGCAGTGCGACAGGAGTGCCAGCTTCCCCATCCTGGACCATGTTCCTAGTTAGAGACGAATCCCACATCCGCTGCCTCTTCCCACCTCTGCTGTGGGCAGCCCAAGGCCTCTTCGCGTGCATCACGTGGCTGGCTGCCAGCTTGTTGAATAGGGCCTTTATTAAGCTGAGGTGTGTTGTTGTCTCCATAGTCTCTTTAGGACTTTCACGCTAGGCTGCAGTTAATGGGCTCAAGTTTTTGTAAAATAAAATGGATGAACAGCCCTGGGATCAATGGAGTCCATTCTTTCCAGACCACCCAGCTCAAGACCAGCAAAATTCCAGTCTTTCCTGAAAGTAATATTTTGAAAATACCACAAATGCAAAATGGGTCAGATACGGAGGAGCGCTGTTTGAATGCCATTTCCATGCAGCCATGAATAATCAGGTGCAATTATTGGTGATGAGAATTCAAACTCAGGGACAGAATTTACTGAGAAGGCT
>NW_026075130.1:0-1468 GCF_014885135.2 Alexandromys fortis
GAGATAGGGTTTCTCCGTAGCTTTTGGTTCCTGTCCTGGAACTAGCTCTTGTAGACCAGGCTGGCCTCGAACTCACAGAGATCCGCCTGCCTCTGCCACCCGAGTGCTGGGATTAAAGGCGTGCACCACCACAGCCCAGCCCTCCACTAGCTCTTAAAAAAAAAAAACATACTTTAAAAGAAACTTTTGTGTATTTTTAAGTATGTATATTACAGGTTGCAAACAGAAGAAGGTAAGAACAAAGTTACCCAGTCACAAGCACCTCAACTTCTAGATCCTCTTGCTTGCTCTTAATTGTCAAAATTAACTTTGTCTTCTCTTTAGACTTCCATCCACATTACATAGATGGCACTTTATGCAGTCTCAGTAGATGATGCTTCTGTTGAAATTACTTCCTTTACTTGTTTTCTGCCTGTTCTTGAACTCCTAAGCATGGAGCTCTCGGTTCTTGTGTATCTTTGCAATGATTCTGATTACCTGGATAGTGTCGTCAGAGCTGGTGCTCAGGGATTTTTACTTAATGATTTCTATTGAGAAGCCTTCTCAACAGATAGGCCAACCGAATATATACTGAAGCATATTGTAGTTTATGTACTATCTCTTTCACACACACACACACCACACACACACACACATATACACACACAATGACAAACCTATCTTTTATCAAATATCAGCAAAACCCAATAAGATCTACTGGGAATAGAATCCAGACGGACACTGCCGAGGAAGAAAATAATATCCAAAGACCATTAAAACATTAATTTTGATTACTTCAAAAGTAATAAAAAGTAAAGGGAGCATAAGATTTCAATGGCTGAGATATTCTGAATGAATTTCTAAATAACCCTGGGACTTGTCAAAGCAGACTTCATATCTCACTTTCCTAACTGCTGTGCAAATTTCTGTCAAGAAAAAAGTGATTGAAAGCATGTCTAGCGTAGCAGATACAGCCCAGTGCCGCAACTGTCACCCTGCCGATTCACACATAAAATAATTGAACTGTCATTGCCCATAGACATGGTGGCAACCTCATTGTGTTCCTTGTATGCTCTTTGACACAGTCTACAGGAAGTCACAGAACTAAATCAACAGGGGACCAGATGTGTATTATGTACTCTGGACAGATGAGTCCTGTGTCCCCGTTAAAGTGGTGGTAGAGCCGTCAAAATGTCATCCCAGCTCAACAAATGATAAATACATAAAATTTTCTTCATTTGAAATTAAATGTTTCTCTATTTTCCATAAAATTTAAAAGTATTAAATGAACAATTTCTAATATAATTTAATGACGTAAAAAGAGATTTACACTTGTCTGAGATGATTCCTTTATGATTTTGCAGTTCCATTAATACTACACATTTATAATTTGTATATATTATCTATATATATATAACATTATATATAACAAACTTCTATTTTCATTACTGCTTTGGAAGTGTGATGTTACTCACTCATGTAGCAATAT
>NW_026075131.1:0-1376 GCF_014885135.2 Alexandromys fortis
TAACCAGTAATCATAAAACATAAACCTAAACCTAACCCAAACCCTGACCCTAACCCTAACCATATTGCTAACCCTAACTCTAACCCTAAACCTAATCCTAGCCCAAAACCTAACCCTAAACCTAACCTTATCACTAACACTACCCCTAACCCTAACCCTAAATCTAACCCTAAACCTAACCCTTACTATAACCATAACCCAAACCCTAATGCTAGCCCGAACCCTAAGCCTAACTGTAACCCTAACCTCCTAACCCTAATCCTCTAACCCTTTGCCTCTAACCCTACCCCTAAACCTAACTCTAACGCTAATCCTAACCCTAACTCTAACCCTAACACCATCCTAACCCTCACCCCTAACCCCCTAACTTTAACCCTAACCCTAACACTAACCATAAACCTAACCAGTAACCAGTAAACCTAACAAGTACCCAGTAATCATAAAACATATCCCTAAACCTAACGCAATCCCAAACCCTAACCCTAACCCTAACCCTAACCCTAACCACCTAACCCTAACCCCCTTACCCTGTCCCCTAAATCATAAAACATAACCCTAAACCTAATGCAAACCCAAACCCTAACCCTAACCCTAACCCTACCCCTACCCCTACCCCTAACCCTAACCCTAACCCTAACCCTAACCCTAACCCTAACCCTAACTCTAACCCTAACCCTAAACCTAACACTAACCCTAACCCCCTAACCTTAGCCACTAACCCAAACCCTAACCCTAACTCTAACACTACTCTAACCCTAAACCCTAACCCTAACCATACCCCTAACCCCCTAACTTTAACCCTAACCCTAAAACTAACCCTATCCCTAACAATTCACCAGTAACACTAACATGTAACCAGTAATCATAAAACATAACACTAAACCTAACCCTAACCCAAAACCTAACCCTAAGCCTAACCCTAACCATAACCCCCTAACCTTAACCGCCTAACACTAACAGCATAACCCTAACCATAACCCTAACCCTAACCCTAACCAGTAACCAGTAACCCGGACCAGTAACTAGTAATCATAAAACATAATCCTAAAACTAACCGAAAACTTAATCCTAACCCTAACCTTATCCCTAACCCTAACACTAACCCTAACCCTAACCCTATCCAGAAACCTAACCCTAACACTAACCACCTAAGCCTAACCCGCTAACCCTATCCCGCTAACCCTAACCTGAAAACTGACTATAACCCTAACCCTAACCCTTACCCTAACCATAACCCTAACACTAACCCTAACCCTAACACTAACCCTAACCCTAGCCCGAACCCTAACCCTAACCCTAACCCTAACCTTAACTCTAAACCTAACAGTACCCAAAACCTAAACCCTAACCCTATCCCTAACCCTAACCCCCTAACT
>NW_026075132.1:0-1491 GCF_014885135.2 Alexandromys fortis
TTTTTTGGTTTTTCGAGACAGGATTTCTCTGTAGCTTTGGTGCCTGTCCTGGAACTAGCTCTTGTAGACCAGGCTGGCTTCGCCTGCCTCCGCCTCCCTGCTGGGATTAAAGGTGTGCGCCACCACCGCCCGGCCAGTGTGGGCTTCTGAGACCTGTCCAAAAGAAAAAGGAGAAGGAAAAAAAAAGAGAGAGAGAGAGAGAGAAACAGCAAAGGGTCAGGTGAGGTAGCACACGTTTAACCCCAGCACCTGGAAAACAGGCCGGTGGATATGAATTGGATATGAACTTGTGGAAAGCCTGCTCTACAAGGTCAGGTCCAGGGCTATATTGTGCAATCCTATCTAAAAAGAAAGGTGGGGGGGGGGGAGCAAAATGGCGTAACTAAGTAACAGGTTTTATGGTATCAGCATTCAGGAGGCCGAGGCAGGAGGAATGTTAAGTTTAAGGCCAGTATTGGGTATATAAAATGAATGACCCTGTCTTAAAATAATTAGAGAGATAATAGTCAATAAATAAAATAATAAATAACATACCCAGTATGGCTGTGCACACCTGTGATTTCATCTCCTGGCATTGGAAACAGGAGGATCAGGAGTTCCATGTCAGTTAGGGTGACATGAGACCCTGTCTCCCAAAGAACACAGGGTACATGATATGGCTCAGTCAGCAGAGTGCTGGCGTTGCAAGTGTCTGGGCCTGAGTTCTATGCCAAGAGCCCACATAAAAACCCAGGTGTGGAGCTGGAGAGATGGCTGAGCACTGGCTGTTCTTCCAGAGGTTCTGAGTTCAATCCCCATCACCCACACGGTGGCTTGCAACCATCTATAATGGGATATAATGTCCACTTCTGGCGTGTAAGCATACACGCAGGCAGAACGCTGTATATATGATAAATCTTAAAAATAAAACAAAAAATCTGGTTGTGGCATATATGCTTCATCTCAGCTCTTGAACAGGGGAGACAGAAACATCCCTGGGGCTCGCCGGCCAGTCTAGCCTGCTTGTAAAGTTTTAGACCAGTGAGAAACCCTCACAAAACAAAAACAATAAAACGAAGGTTGCAGGCTGCAGAGAAAGCTGTCAAGAGTGTGTATTGAGGGAGGCATGGTGTCATTCCCCTTCAATCCCAGCCCTGGGGAGGCAGAGGCAGACAGGTCTAAACGTTCAAGACCCTCTCTTAGAAATAAAAAGTATTTTTTCAAGACCAAGTTTCCCTGTGTAGCCCTGGTTGTCCTGGAACTCACTCTGTACACCAGAGTGACCTCCAACTCATAAATCCACGTGCCTCTGTCTTCCAAGTGATGGGATTAAAGGCATGCATCACAATGTTAAGCTCAAAAATGTTTAAAAGAGGGGCTGGAGAGATGGCTCAGTGGTTAAGAGCATTGCCTGCTTTTCCAAAGGTCCTGAATTCAATTCCCAGCAACCACATGGTGGCTCACAACCATCTGTAATGAGGTCTGGTGCCCTCTTCTGGCCTGCAGGCATAC
>NW_026075133.1:0-1518 GCF_014885135.2 Alexandromys fortis
TCTCTCTCTCTCTCTCTCTCTCTCTCTCTCTCTCTCTCTCTCTCTCTCTCTCTCTCTCTCCTTTTCTCCCTTTCTCCCCTTTCCCCTCCATAACCCACTAAATAAATATCCAACCTCACTCTGCATGGTGTGCCTATCTATGTCTCTGTCTCTTGCCTGCCACGTGTCTCCCTGCCCAGGACCAGCCACCTTTGGAGACCTGCGGGGTGGTCTCGTGGTGTGCCCATCTGTCTGTCTCTCCTTGTGGAACTGGCTGCCCCACTGAGGTCTCTCACACACCATGCAGCTCCCTTCCTGGGGCTGCCACTCCCTGCCTGGGAACCAGGAAGTGCCTGCTACTGCTGTGTGGCTGGGATCATAAATTCCACCCTTTTGTTTATTATATGTACATGTGTGAGTACTGGTGCCTGTTATAATTAGAATTATGCTGGCCTGCCCTGTCCCTTGGGAATCCTGTCCCTTTAAGAGGTAAGCTCCACCCACTCCCAATCTCTCTCTTCTTGGCAAGGCACTTGATCTCTGTCCTCTTGTCCTCCTCCCTTTTTCTCTCTCTCTCTGTCTGCTCTTCTTTTGAAGAGGCAGTAGCCCTCTGCCTCCCTCTTCCTGTCTCCTTTTCTTCTTCTCTCTCTTTGTCTCCCTATTTCTCTTTCCTCCATACCACCCACCTTTATACCCTCCTAATACCCACTAAATAAACTCTCCATACCCAAGCTTTCTCTACATGGCATATCTGTCTGTCTTCCACCCTCCGTGGGATCCAAAAGGGTCACCCGCACCATAGATCGTAACAGTGCCTGCAGAGTCTGGAGGAGAGATTTGAAGTTCTGGTGGATAGCCTGGTGGTTGTGAGCAGCCAGATGTGAATGCTTAGAATCCAACTCAGGTCTTCTTCAAGAACAGTACAGGCTCCTAACTACTGAGCCATCTCTTCACTGCCCCTCCTTAAAAAAAGTCACTTTGAAACCTCCATTGAGAATACACAGAAAAATACAAATAAATGTATGCTAACAAAAAGGAAAAAGAGAGACTATGTGTGGCTATATGCACCTGGAGATAAAGGCAAAGCATTTGGGGTGAGTGCCCAAATACGTTATCCTTTCTAAACCCGCATCAATATGAAGTGTGTGCATGTCATGTATGCGCCTGAGAAGGGAGAGAGAAAGAGTGTCTACACAGTGCAGGTCACTCTGTCCACAGGCACAAGATGGCAGCCGGAGTCTCCATTTCCACAGTTGCTATCGACCCAACTATATCTCTCCAGTCTTGCTAGTAACACTAGTGTCTGGGTTCCATCTTTTTCACACAGCATGGCCCTTATGTGCTGAGAAACTACCACATCTCAGACGCCCCTGAGGAAAAGCAAGAGGGTTTAGACTGACTGTACAATTTTGGCTTTTGTTCTGTCTGTCTCTCTGTCTCTCCCTCTCCTTCTCCCTCTCTCTCCCCTTCCCTTTCCCTATCTCTCTCTCTCTCTCTCTCTCTCTCTCTCTCTCTCTCTCTCTCTCTCTTTCTTTTTTT
>NW_026075134.1:0-1495 GCF_014885135.2 Alexandromys fortis
GGCAGAGGCAGGCGGATCTCTGTGAGTTCGAGACCAGCCTGGTCTACAGAGCTAGTCCCAGGACAGGCTCCAAAGCCACAGAGAAACCCTGTCTCGAAAAACCAACCAACCAACCAAACAAACAAACAAAAAACTAAGCAGGTTATATTTATGTATTTAGAAGTGCACATACACTATATATAATATATATATATTATGTACATGTAAGTATGTAACAATAATTAATGAAAAAAGGCCACTGTTGAAAGAGAGCAGAGATGGGTATATGAGAGGGTTTAGAGGGAGGAGCAGAAAGGAAAACAAAGCAATGGTATTATAATTTTTAAATTATTTTTATTGAGCTATATTTTTTTTCTGCTCTTCTCCCCCCCATGTCCCCCATGCTCCCAATTTACTCAGGAGAAGAGATAATTTTTATTTATTTATTTATTTATTATGTATACAATATTCTGTCTATGTGTCTGCCTACAGGACAGAATAGGGCGCCAGATCTCATTATAGATGGCTGTGAGCCACCATGTGGTTGCTGGGAATTGAACTCAGGACCTCTGGAAGAACAGGCAGTGCTCTTAACCACTGAGCCATCTCTCCAGCCCTGGGACAAGTTCTTATAGCCCTGCTAAGAACTAAGTGTTCCAGGCTGGCTCAAGCAATCTTCCTGCTTCCCCTCTTTGTACTGGACGGTGCGCTTTAACTCATGTTAGGCCGAGACTCCTGTTAGAGGAGCCAAACCCCTTTGCTGCCTAAGCCAATGTTTTTCGGATTTCTTCCAGGCTGCTCGGGAGTGGCAGCTCAAATGGTGCCCTCTTTGGAGTGGCTCTTGTTCTTTCTTCTTTTCTCTTAAGAAATCCCTGCTAGGAAGCTGGTGGCGATGGTAGCAGCACACCTTTAATCCCGGCACTCGGGAGGCAGAGGCAGGCAGATCTCTGAGTTAGAGGCCAGCCTGGGCTACAGAACAAGTTCCAGGATAACCAGGGCTGTGCAGAGAAAACTTGTCTCAAAAACCAAAAACCCGAAACAAAGAACTTCCCGTCCTTCATCTCCATATCTCCAGGACATTTCCAGCCAGGTGCCAGTGTCCCCACGTTCCCCCCCAGCCCCTGCACGTACTTAGAAGCCGGAAGTCAGCATCACGTGTCTCCCTCAGTCACTCTCTACTTCAGTTTTGAGGAAGGGTTTCCCACAAAACCAGGAGCTCCCCGATTTGACTCGACTGGCCAGCCAGACATTCCCAGGGATGCTGCTGTCTAGGCCTCTCCAGCGCGGCAGCTACAGGCAGAATGCTGGAAACCCAAGCCTAGGTCCGCGTGTTTGTGAAGCCAGCGCTCTAGAGCCAGAGCTTCACTCCAGCCCCGGCTCTGGAGCTCTCTCTTCGGTATTTTTGCCTGGCTGCCTTAAGTGTAGCCAGCGGAGGGCACAGGAAGAATTCAAGATGGCCAGTCCTGAGAAGATACATACAGGTAACATTATACAAACTAAGCAGGTTAGCCGGGCG
>NW_026075135.1:0-1488 GCF_014885135.2 Alexandromys fortis
TAGTTGCCCTTGCGGAGGAGACGGTGCACGCGGCCCACGGGGAACTGCAGGCCGGCCCGGGAGGAGCGGGTCTTGGCCTTGGCGCGAGCCTTGCCGCCCTGCTTGCCTCGTCCAGACATAGCTACAGTTAAGTTAGAGGAAGAAGTAGCGGGAGAAGAAATTACCGGTATGCCCCTTCAACTGGAAATGTGAAGTATTTATACTAGCTGGAAGGATTTCGACTGCCTTGCTCTCATTGGTTAAGAAATGATATCCAATAGAAACTAAGAATTTGACTTCCTAATTTGCATATGGCACTTTCGTCTTCTCTATTTTCTTTAAATTTCTACTTTAAAAGGAAAAAAGGGGGTTCTGGTAGTTGAACTCTGGTCCTCATCATTAAGAGTCAAGGGCTCTTCTGACTTTTTCCCAACCTTTCCTTAAATGCAAATAACTAAATGACATTTTCTTTCTACATTTTGGTATTAAAAGTTCTCAAATACACAGGATGCGTTGTTTCTGAGTTGTTCTGAGTCAGAAAGAATTACGGTTTTTGTGACAAGGCAAGACGGTGCAGAGCTTACTGCATTTCGTCTTTGTGCTAAGGCCATTTTAGGTTCTATTTGAATTTCATTTCCTGGTAGAATACCATTAAAAATTACCCAGCTGCATTCTAGGAACCAGAGGTCAAGATGCCCCAGATAACTTCTGTTGAACTTCTAGCTGCTGAAAACCTCTCTCTAGATTTGCAGTGAGACCCCAGTATGTGGGGTTTGCCTTTAATAGCCTCTTACTATAAATGCTCAGGACTGAGGAATAAATAATTAAATTGGCTAATAATTGTGTCTGACTGGTCATCTCTGATGGGAGCCCAGTAACAGGTGAGTACACATCTTGAGATTCTATGCCAGGCTTTGTTTCACCTCCACAAATCTCAAAAAAAAAAAAAAAAAAAAAAAAAAAAAAAAAAAAAAAAAAAAAAAAAAAAAAAAAAAAAACAAAACAAAACAAAACAAAAAAAACAAAAACAGAAACAAAAACAAAAACAAAAAAAACAAAAAACAAATGGTTCATGAGAGTTTCCTAAAAGTGCAAACTTGATTGAGCTAATGTAAGAGTGACGATTAGTAAAACACCAGCATGACAAGCAAAGGCAGGAACTCCAGGCCACCTCTGCAGCCAAGCTGTGTACTGTGGGCCGATGAACACGGGTGAGGCTATTCTACACAGCCACAGTTGATGGAATGTGAAGGCCTGAATCTGCAAGGCTACAAAGCAAGGTTTCTTTCTGTGCACACTCGGATCACTAAAGGCTTTACAGTTCACAAGAAAATCTGGATGCAGATGAATTTAAGCTATTGACCCAAAAGTCTCCCTTATATAGCTTTCATGGCTGCTAATATTTTTATAAAACTCATGATGCTTCTTTACTATATATACTTTTTAAAAATTTATTTTATTATTATTTAGTTGCATGAGTCTGTATGTGTACTTCATGCATGTCTAGTG
>NW_026075136.1:0-1478 GCF_014885135.2 Alexandromys fortis
GGCTCCCTTGTATCTGCTTCTGTGGAGGTCACTGCCTCAGGCCTGCTGTAACAGAGGTTTCTGGCTCAGGCTTATTCCCGTAGATGTCCCTGACTTGGGCCTGCTACTGTGGAGGTCATTGCCTTGGTCCGTTGGACTTTTTTAACGTATATTTTACCGACACTACTAAAATGATAGTTTGGACCAGAAGTACATGGTATTTTTTTTTCAGTTTTAAAGCTTTGACACAATATTTATACAAATAGACTATGCAATGGCCATATACAGACTACCTTATCTCAGTATAATTGACTTAAACTGGAAATCAATTACCAAAGGATTATGAGAAAAATCCCCAAATATCAGAGATTTCATTTTAACCCCCCTAAAAATTTAGGAAGGAGCAATGGGAAATTAGAAATATTTTACTTTAATAAAATGAAACAAAGTACAACAGATTTAATCTTGAAGGGCACAGTGAATCAATACTTATATGAAAAACATAGCTTTAAGTGCTTATGTATAAAGCAATCATTTATTTAAAGAGCTATGGAAAAAGCAGCATGTCAACCTAATGAAACCAAATTAAAAAAAAAGTCACAGCAGCAAAAGTCAGTGAGGTGAAACAAGGCTCACCTTAGGTAAAAGTCAAAATAGCCCAAAGTGTGTTTTTGGAAAGATTGGTTATTTTATTCATTTCCCAGAAAGACTAATATTTTAAAAATGAAAGAAAATGTTATCAGCATTATTCATAAAATAGTAAGAACCATTAGATATCAGTAGACACAGGCAGGATTAAGAATGATGTGAAGAGACATGTTCCCCATATACAATTATTTTATATTTTACTTTATGAGTGCTCTGCCTGCATGCATGTCTGTGCATCATATGTATGCAGTACCTCTGGTGGCCAGAGGTGGTGAAGGATTCCTTGGAACTAGAGTTGCAGATGGCTGTGAACTCCTGTGTGAGTTCTGGGAACCAAACCCAGTTCTTTTCCAAGAGCAAGAAGCACTCATAACTGCTGAGCCATCTCTCACCTCTCCCATGTGGTAGTTTTAATGGGAATGGTCCCCATAGACTCATGTGTTTGAATGCTTAGCACATATGGAGTGATACTATTAGGAGGTAGTGTGTCGCTGTTGGAGGTAGTGTGTCACTGTGGAGGTAGTGTGTCACTGTGGAGGTAGTGTGTCACTGTGGAGGTAGAGTGTCACTGTGGAGGTAGAGTGTCACTGTTGGAGGTAGGTTTTGAAGTCTTACATGCTCAAGCTAGGCCCAGTGGGGCAGTCTTCGTCCGTTACCTTTGGATCAAGATGTAGAATTCTCAGCTCCTTCTCCAGCATCATGTCTGCCTGTCTGCTGCCATGCTTCTCTCCATGAAGATAAGGGACTAAACCTCTGAAACTGTAAACCAGCCCCAATTAAATGTTTTCTTTTAAAAGAGTTGCTGTGGTTATGGTGTCTCTTCAAGGCAATCAAACTCTAACTAAGAGAAT
>NW_026075137.1:0-1452 GCF_014885135.2 Alexandromys fortis
CTTCTTCTTCTTCTTCTTCTTCTTCTTCTTCTTCTTCTTCTTCTTCTTCTTCCTCTTTCTTATTTCTATCAATTTTTCCCATTGCATGTGTTCCCATATATATCCTTAAAACCATCAATTCCTTAGCCCCAGCAGGTTCCAGGGCTTGATTTATTCTGTCCCATAGTGAATCTGATAAGGGTTTTCACACACACACACACACACACACACACACAAACACACCTTTAGCTCAAAGGTGGCTAGTGTACATTAGTTGAACTACGTAATAGAGAAAGTTAGTTAAGAAAGTAAAGAAACCATCAAGGAATGAATTTTTGAGGGGGAAAGTTAGTATACTATGCTATATTTTTAGGGTTTAAAATAGCTAAAAAGTTTATTTTCAATGCACCACTTTTTTCTTCTCCTGGCATGCATAGCATCAGGTAACCAAGCACCCTACACAGTCAGGGAAAAGGTATGGTTCTCGATCAGATATCACAAACACCATATGCTGCAGCTTCTATAGGCATAGGTCTGAGGTTTTTCTTTAGGTGGTAGAAACAACGAATGAACCCATTGCTTTAAATCATTAATTCTGGGGTATCTGTTATCAGCTGTTCTGGTTTTAAAGTAAAACCTGAGCATGAGCTTGGGCTGGTAGTAATTCTATGTACTTTGATATTTGTCAATGTCTTAAATGGAATGATCTTCCCTAGAACATAAGCATTGACCAAATAACTGATGATAAACATGGTTGTAGCTAGGAAGGCCTTTCTGTTTACCTAGAAGAGAGGAACAAAGACCTGACAATGGAAAATTGTTTTTACACGTAGCTAGGGGAAGACAGTTCTTAACTGGGGATTTTAATTCCCAAATGTGTAAGAGAAGGGGAGTTAGCTGGAATGAAATTCTACAGCAAAAGACAGCCACCCATTCACAAAACAGTAATACCAAATGGTGCAGGAGGTTCTTCTTTCTATGTGTTGCTTTCATTGGTCAAATAATGAAGCCTTTTGATAGGACAGAACTTATATAGGCATGGAAGACAGAACTGTATGCTAGGAGGAAGAAGGCAGGTAGGGAGAGCCACCATGGAGTCGCCAGAGTCAGACATGCTGAATCTTTCCTGGTAAGCCACAAGCTCATGTTGACATACAGATTATTAAAATGGGTTGAATCAAGATGTGAGAGTTAGTCAATAAGAGGCTAGAGCTTATGGGCCACGTAGTGTTTAAATGAATACAGTTGCTGTGTAATTATTTCGGGTATAAGCTAGCTGGGCAGCTGGAGCCAGGCAGCCAGAGCCAGAAGGACAGGACGACAAATAGCCTGCCTCGTAACAAAGTACATGTAAAACCTGGGAGAGCTTGACAAGGAATTCTAGTCACACACACACACACACACACACACACACACAGAGAGAGAGAGAGAGAGAGAGAGAGAGAGAGAGAGAGAGAGAGAGAGAGAGAGAGA
>NW_026075138.1:0-1476 GCF_014885135.2 Alexandromys fortis
AGACAGGGTTTCTCTGTGGTTTTGGAGCCTGTCCTGGAACTAGCTCTTGTAGACCAGGCTGGTCTCGAACTCACAGAGATTCGCCTGGCTCTGCCTCCCAAGTGCTGGGATTAAAGGCATATGCCACCACCGCCCGGCAAGAAGAGATTTCTAAGACATAAAAATAAAATATAACAAAATAAAATATAATGAGATGAAACAATAACTATCATATAAAGTTGGACACCATAACCCAACAAGAGGAAAAGAGTTTAAAGAACAAAAATTCATTAGTTCTCACAGTCAGAAATAACATCAAAATATTAAGATGATGTTGTTGATGATGAGGATGTTCATTATGATAATATACACAAAAGACCTGTTGAAGATCAATGTAGGTCCTGTGCTTGCTGCTTCCGTCTCTGTGAGCTCATATGCGGCTTCCTTAGTTGATTCAGAACCTTATTCTCTGGTGTCTCCATCCTTTCGGGCTCTTACAATCTTTCCACCTCTGCTTCAGGGAATTCCCTGAGTTCGTAGAGGAGGAATTTGATGGACACTTTCCTTTTAGACACTCTGTCTGCATAATGTCTATCTGTGGGTCTCAGTATCTATTCCCATCCACTGCTGATGGAAGCCTCTCTGATTTCATTCGGTCTTTAATGAAATATACACACTTATATATTAGGGTTAGGGTATCATTATGTATTTTATACCATTAATGAAACAGTAAGAACTGATTCATTTTGCTTTTTTGTGTCAAGACTATTCCATCTTCTCAAAGGCAATAGAAAGATACTAGATTATCCTGATACCCACAGCACACAAAGATGCAACAAAGAAAAAGAATTACAGAGGAATCTCCTGCATGAACATTGTAGTAAAAATATTCAAGAAATACTGGCAAAACAATCTAAGAACATATCAAAAACCGTTCACCATGACTAAGTAGGCTTCGCCCCAGAGATGCAGGAATTGTTCAAGATATGAAAATGTGACATTATAACACACCATAATAGAAACAAACTGAAAGGGAAAAAAATACACATGATCTTTTCATTTGGTACTGAAAAGATCTTTAACAAAATCCAAATTCAACACCCCTTCATGATAAAGGTTCTGGAGAGATCAGGGATATAACAAACATAACTCAACATAATAAAAGCAATATACAGCAAGTTGTAAGCCAATATCTACTTAAATGCAGAGAAACTCAAAGTGATTCCAATAAAGTCAGGGACAAGACAAGATTGTCTGCCTATCTATTTCATACAGTATTCAAAGTTCTAGCTAGAGCAATAAGGAAACAAAAGGAGATGAAGGGATACAATTGGAAAGGAAGAAGTCAAACTTCCACTATTTGCAAATGATACGATAGTATCAGTATAAACAAATGACCCCAAAAATTCTACCACAGGACTCCTACAATGGATAAATACCTTTAGAATGTGGTTAGATACATGATTAATTAAAAAAAATTAGTAGCCCTCATATATA
>NW_026075139.1:0-1487 GCF_014885135.2 Alexandromys fortis
AAAAAAAAAAAAAAAAAAAGATGTTCTCCTCTGATCGGCTTAAAATGCAGACTGGCTTTAAAGAAAAAGAACATGTATGACGTATGTGCAATGTTTTAAGATCTGTCTTAAGAAGCTTTGGCCAAATTGGGATCCTAACCTGAGATGCCTTAAACTTATTAACATGCCCATAATAAAAAGATAAATGGAGTTGTATCTTACTGGAATTAATAAATACTGCTTCGCCACTGGTGTTCTGTTTCGGTGTGTAACAGCTGTCCTGATTTAAGTTCATCACTACCAAGGGTATGAAGTAGAAATAGGCATCAGGGCCAGCCACAGTTTTTATAAAGCCTGAAGAGAAGCTAGAGTGTTACATCTTTTTAATGTTATGACTTCCACTGTTGCCTTTGAGTTCCACTTAAATATGAAATTAGATTCTCAAACTTGTGATTGTTTCCATAGATTAAAAACAGATTGAGGAGGTTATAACAGAACTCAAACTGGCTCCTTAATTAGAGGGTTTTTTTTTGGGGGGGGAGGGGTTCTTTTTCTTTTTTTTCTTTTCTTTTCTTTTTTTTTTTTTTTCCTTCGAGGCAGGGTTTCTCTGTAGCTTTGGAGCCTGTCCTGGAACTAGGTCTTGTAGACCCGACTGGCCTCGAACTCACAGAGATCTGCCCGCCTCTGCCTCCCGAGTGCTGGGTTTGAAGGTGTGCGCCACCACCGCCTGGCTGGTGTGTGTGTGTGGGGGGGGGCTTGTTTTATGAGTCAAGAGTTTCTGTAGCCTTGGCTGGTCTGGTGCTTGCTCTGTAGTTCAGGCTGGCTTCAAACTCACAGATCCACTTGCCCTGGCTTGCCAAATGCAAAGACCCCAAGGCACGTGTTACCATGCCCAACCCGAGCTTTTAAGAAAATATTTTTTTTCAGCAGTATAGATGGAAAAGATTCAAATATTTAACCACTTGCCTTGTTTTCCTCCCCCTTGGATGCCTGATTAACACTGAAAGATAGAAGATGCTATGAGCTAATTAGGACAGATTGTGTTGTGTTTCTCTACCTCATCTTGTTGATCTCTCGAGCATTAAAATCTATTTAGTGTTGTCATCAGACTGGTACTTATGAAATGTAAGCTAACAGCAATCTCAGAAGGGAGGCAGCGAAGCACAGCAGCTACGCTCTTGCTTCTCCAAGACAGCCGCTGAGGGGCACCATGTGGGGGGGGGAGAAAGGGGCTGTTGGCATTAAAATTAGCTAGACCATCCGCAGTGAAACATGTTCACGGTAAAAGTGAGGGGCTGATGGAATATATAAATAAATCCAGAGACTTAGCAGATGAGACCATGTTCATACTGAGACGATCATTAATTCATTCCAATGTGTGTATTGGCTTGTTCAGAGTTTCTGTCACGTACTAATTAGCAGGACAAATGTGTTTAGGTACCCCAGCTGTCACTGTCTGTTAGGGAGCTTTCAGTAAAACAGTAGCCCTCCAAAAAAAAAAAAAAAAA
>NW_026075140.1:0-1486 GCF_014885135.2 Alexandromys fortis
GCCTGTCCTGAGTTCCTCAGGCCCCAAGTCCTTACTCAGTGTCCTCATTTGAACACCCTGCAGGGCCATGGTCTCATTTGTTCACAGCTGACTGCACATTAGGACTAATAATCTCATTTCCTCTAGACCTGAGTCAAAACATGATGGGAATCCATGAACCAAGTGATATATTTGCCTTCACAGAATTAAAATATATTCATTTCCTAGCAAAAATATCATAAAAAAGATTGAGAAAACAATTTACAAATTAGGGGAAATAATTTTCTAAAGACATAGCTGATAGAAGGTTGTTTCAAAATATTCAAGAATATCTAAAACTCAATGGCAAAAATTCAATGTAAAAATAAGGAAAAAAATCTGAAAAGATGCCTAACCGAAAGATACAAAATATAAGTAAGTATATATGTTCTGATGCCACATGCCACTAAGCAACCATAAGCTAAAATAAAAATGTAATATCCCTACACATCTATTACAAGTGCCCAAATACAAAATACAGACAACAGAAAACCTTGGTGGTCGACAGAAGTTTCTAAGGCTACTAGAAAATATCTTGGCTCTGGAACTATCCCCTGACACAGGAAAGTAGGAAGAGGAAGAGTTGGGGGCACCTTGGAGACATCGGAATTCACCTTGGGCCTAGTGGTATTTCTCACAAGCATGGAAGTGACCCTTTTCATCATGAGCGATGATGACTGGTCAAAGACAGATGACAGGAATGTGGGCTAAAGTGCAAGTGATGCAGGCACCAAGATTGCACAACATGAACCCACATTCATCACTGGTGATGATGCAAAATAGCACAATCACTTTGGAAGACAATTTGGAAATTTTCTACAAAACCATTCAGACTTTTTCTATAGCATACAACCATTATGCCACTCAATATTTACCAAAACAAGTAAAAAAACTTAATGTCTATGTGATGATATGCACATAATGGTTTATAGAAGGTTTATTTGTTGTTTCCCAAATTAGTAGCAATCCAGATGTTTGTCAGTTTGTGATCAGGTAAATAAAGTGTGGTACATTCAGACTATGTCACTAAAACTAAAGCCCTGTCTATTAGCTGTGACCTTACTAACTTCAAATGGGCATAACTTGAACAAATTTTGTGAGGGAAAGGTCAACAAACTGAGCTTTCTTTAAAAAAATTGAATAAGTTATTAAACCATGAAAGGATACAGAAGAAACATATGCATATATTACTTAGTGAAAGAAATCAATATGGAGGACATACATGGTGAATATTTCCCATGATATTACAGGGAAGCTAAAACTGTGGTGACAGTAAAATGTTGGCAGTAACTAGCACTCAGAGGGAGGTACGACATGAACATAAGGAACAAGGAGGATTTTTCAGTGAAATGATGCTGTAGTGATTAATTTTGAATACACTCCCTCACTGGACTTTATTTGACTGCTTGAAGGGTCTGGGATTTTCTGGGATTTCCTATTTCTTGACCTAAAGTTATATATATATATA
>NW_026075141.1:0-1490 GCF_014885135.2 Alexandromys fortis
GGATCTCTGTGAGTTAGAGACCAGCCTGGTCTACAAGAGCTAGTTCCAGGACAGGCTCCAAAACCACAGAGAAACCCTGTCTCGAAAAACCAAAAATAAATAAATAAATAGATAAATGAATAAATAAATAAATAAAAATGGGGTACAGATCTAAATGAAGAATTCTCAATAGAGGAATCTCAAATGGCTCATAAATAGTTAAATGTTCAACATCCTTGGCCATTGGAGAAATGGCCAAAGTTATTTCATGGTCCCATCTTATACATGTCAGAATAACTAATATCACAAACATAAGTAACAGCTCACAATAATGGGGATGTGGAATAAGGGGAACATCCCTCCATTGTCAGAAACCAGCTTTGACAAAGATACACTTACCAGGGTAGGGGCATGGGGATTAGAAAAAAAAAAAAAAAAAAAAAAAAAAAAAAAAAGAGAATAAAGATGCAAGTGAAAAAAAAGAAAGAAAAAGAAGCATAGGATAGTACCAGGAGAGCAGGGGGAAGTTCCAATGAATACTGAAATCACCTGTGCTTAAGTTTCCACACACTTTTATACCCCAAAGCAACAGTCGGGGGAGGCAAAAGACCGCTTAACGTCAAGTGAGTGATTCGTGAGAACAGCATTCTGTTGTTCCGGCAGTGAACCCACCCTAAACCTAGTATCCTGAAGCAGCCACTCCCTAGGTCAAACCTCTTATCTTCATAGACTGACCCCGGGAAGCTGGCTGAGCTTACAGAGCGCGAACAACACCTGCATCTCCGTGCTGCACTTAGCTCCAGGGTCAAGCTAGTGGAAGTAGACCCGGATTAGTTGAGAAGAGAGACTAGGAGAGGGAGTCCAACCGTCCACACTTCCCCATAAAGCAAGAGAGCTTTCGAACCATCTCAGAGAGTGGTCCCAGGCAAAAGCCAACAGTTACTCTCATGCCCCAAGGGAGTCCACAAAGGACAAGGACAGAAGAGAAAGAGAAAGTAGTGTTTGCATCGGAGTGTGTTGCTTATAGTGAGGAACTTTTCCGGTTTCTTAGGTTGTGGCCTGTATGCTCAGTGTCTCCCAGCGAGAAGGACCTGTGGGAGGTTCCTTTATTGGCTCTGCCTCCTAGGTGGCCAGCTCTTACATGGAGGTATCTGGACAGACCTAATCAAGATGGAGAGTTCCTAAGCAGGAAGGCAAACAGGAGAAAGAAAAGGTAGAAATAGAAAAGAAATCCCCAATTCACCAAGGGCTTGAAAAACGAAAATAAGGGACAACTCACCAAAAATAGCCAAAGCAGACAAGCTCAAGAGAGCTGTAGAGAATCGGGAAGGGGACAGCAGCCAGAGCAGAAAAAAAGAAAGAAAAATGCTAAGGAGCCCAGCAGGGGTGGCGCACGCCTTTAATCCCTGCACTCGGAAGGCAGAGGCAGGCGGATCTCTGTGAGTTCGAGACTAGCCTGGTCTACAAGAGCTAGTTCCAGGACAGGCTCCAAAACCACAGAGAAACCCTGT
>NW_026075142.1:0-1433 GCF_014885135.2 Alexandromys fortis
CATGATCTCTTATACTATAAATGCAGTTCTTATACACATTGATTTGTCCACACTCTAGCCCTGCCCCTGTCATTTCTGGCTGCTAGACTCTGTTCCTGTCGTCCCGTCGTCCCGTCGTCCCCCCCCCCCCCCCCCCCCCCCCCCCCCCCCCCCCCGCGCCAGTCATGCAGAGGACCGTTATCTAGGACAGTGATCTGTAAGTCTCCCCTAAATAAATAACCCTTTATTATTCACAATTCTGAACTATGCAGGATTATTTTGTAACTTCCGTCATCACTTGTCCTCCCTAGTCAAGTCTGGCTTCTGATCTCACTACAGCCTTCCCAAGGACTGCCAATCCCAAGTTGAACTTGGTCCTTGTTTCATCCTGTGACAGAAGTAGCTACCTTCTCCTTGCTTTTCATGATCATGGTGATCATGACCAACTGTACTCTTCCTCCCTCATCTCCCAAACCACACTGAGTCCTGTGCTTCCCAAGATTCTGTCCCCACTCTCCTCCCTTCTTGCTCTATGTAGCTGGACATCAGCTCTGAAGCCTCCACCATCTGCAATGCCTCTTCATGCCAGTCAGCCCTCTGAGTTAAATTCTAGACCTGCGCATCCAAATACTGCTGATACTCCTTCACAAGACACTTTCAAGAAGCTCATTAAATAACGTGTGCTCCTGGTTACATGTCTCTTCTTCACATAGAAGATCGCTCTTTTAGTTCCTAGATTGGTAACGATGGAAAGCTGAGGGTGACCCCAATTTCTTTCCATCCTCCCTTGTCTAGTCAATGAGTTTCTTACTGAATAGTTCGCCTTCGTCTCTACCTACCACTCCTTGGCTTCAAGCCTTCAGTGATTCTTGCTGGAATTTCTTTCCTAGCCCCAAATCTTTGACTCAAAACTATCTTTCATATGGTCACCCAGTGCCTTATCTAAAGTCTAAGAATGCACCATTCCCTTGCTTACAATCCTCTTCTGGTTTTTGGTCACCTATATCAAGAGTTCAAGTCCTGAACACAGCAGAGAAGGCCCCCAGCATCCCAATGCCTGTCTATCATCCAGCCTCTTCTCCCACCGTATCGCTCTTCTCTATCTGTCTCAGCACACCAAGCACTCCTGGTCCCCTGCCAACTCTGTGTTGTTGTTCATGTCCACACACACCCGAACCCCCCGGTTGTGTGCAGTGCTTGACACTGGCCTACACCGAGTGCCACATGGCGAACAGCAGTATGTAGTGAGTCTAAAATGAATGACACAGAGAGAAGTATGAGAGAGAATGTGGACTCACATGGGAAGCCAGAAATATGGTACCTAAACATGCTAAACCCTGATTTGTATAGAAAAACAAAAAAGGCAGCCAAAGCTTAATTCCCTCCTTCCCCTCTCCCTCCTTCTCTCTCTCTCTCTCTCTCTCTCTCTCTCTCTCTCTCTCTCTCTCTCTCTC
>NW_026075143.1:0-1486 GCF_014885135.2 Alexandromys fortis
ACACCCCAGCCCCTCACTGGGGGATTCTAGGCAGGGGCTCTACCACTGAGCCACACCCCAGCCCCTCACTGGGGGATTCTAGGCAGGGGCTCTACACCGAGTCATGCCCTCAGCTCTTCTTTTGATATAGTGTCTTACTAAATTACCCAGTCTGGGCCTTGAATCTACCATCCTCCTGCCTCAGCCTCCTGTGTTGTTGGGATGACAGGCCTTTTTAAAAGTACTTTTTAAAACTGTGGTAAGGCATCTAGAATCTATACCGTACCATATTAACTCTCTGCACAATCCGGTGGCAAAAGGGACAGTCACGTTGTGTAACCATGAAGGCCACCTGTTTCCAGAACTCTTTCATCTTGCAGAACTGAAACCCAATACCCTTAAGCAATAACTCTGAGCCCCTCCCCCAGCCCCTGGCTATTACACAGACAAGAATAGTAACACTATTACTATTTTTAGCATCTCTTTTGTAAAGATTTTTTTATTTATATGTATATACATGTATGTTTATGAGTGTCTGTGCCCATGAGACCAGAAGAGGGCATCAGATCCCCCAAGCTGGAGTTACAGGCAGTGGTGAGTAGCCCTTTGGAAGGCGTGGAACTGAATTCAGGTTCTTTCCAGGAGCATTAGGGTTTTTTGTTTCTTTTTTCTTTTTTTTTTTTTTCAAGACATGGTTTCTTTGTAGAATAGCCCTGGCTGTCCTGAAACTCTGTTTGTAGACCAGGCTGGCCTCACAGAGATCTCCCTGCCTTTGTCTCCTAAATGCTGGGATTAAAGGTGTGAGTTCCCCACACCTGTATTTTTGGTCTCATATTCCCCCCTCCCCCCCCCCCCGCCCTTTTTTGGTCTGAGTCAGGTTCTCATAATGTAGCCCTGGCTGTACTAGAAGTCACTATGTAGACAAGGCTGGCTCAAACTCAGAGAGCCACCTGCTTCTGCCTTGCAAGGGTTGGGATTAAAGGCGTGTGCCACTATGCCTGGCTACCATAAGCAGTCTTAACTGCTGAGCCATCTCTCCAACCCTTCTATGATTATTTTTGAGGTGGGTCTGATGTAGCCCAGGCTGGCCTCAAACTTACTATGTAGTTAAGGATGACCTTCATTCAACTCCTGATCCTTTTGCCTTCACCTCCCAAGTGCTGGGACTCCACACCTGCCTCATCTGTCTCTACAAAGTTAGGTACTAAGGACCTCAGAGAAGTAACACAGCTTGCCTCCTCACCTCCACTGACATGTATCTTAGCACAATGTTCTTCTACAAGTGTATCTGGGCTGTAGCAACAGTATTTCATCATACCCGTGTGTAGCAAGTCATGGTTCACCTGTTGACGGATACCTGGGCTTCGACCCTATTTTGGTTTTGGTAAATCATGTTGCTGGGAACATGCATGTATAGGCCACGCATGATCCTCCTTCCAACTCTTCAGGGTATACCGAGAAAGGCAAATGTAATTCTTTTCATTTTCTTCCCTTTCAGATTAATATG
>NW_026075144.1:0-1425 GCF_014885135.2 Alexandromys fortis
TTTCCTTTTACTCTAAGAAGTTGTTACTTTTATAAATGAAATATAAAAATTTGCTAATTTATACTATTTGGGAATAAACTTCCTCCATATCTCTGGCTGATAACAATAAATTTCATTTCCCCATAAATAATTTGACCCTTGTGCATCTGAAAAGGCCTTGCCCTTGTCATTTTCATTTAGAAGCCTAGTATGATGATGTAATAAACACATGAGACAATGCAATCACCTAGCCAAGAGGATAAACACTAGGTGAAAAACACTTTTATTTAATATGTTTCATCCTCTGAAAATTTGCTTCTCAGAACAAAACAAACAGTAGTAACAGCTCAAAAAATATTTTTAACATGTACAACTTTCATATTCTTTAAGCAAAGCTTTGTTTTTTTTCTTCTCTAGGAAGTGATGGAAACATGGAAAATAAGTTGATAATTTTAAAACAAAAATAATGCAAGTCAAAACCAAAGCTGTTTAGGCAGAACTGCAGAAAAGTTGGGGATTTGATAAAATAATTGGTGAATGAATAGAGGCATAAATATAGTTCAATTTCATTTCTAGAAAAATAAGCTACAAAAAAACAAAGAATCTTGCATCATTACTCATTCTCCATGCTTTCTGCTCCCTTTTCCCATGTTCTACCATGTACTTTATACTGTATTACTAATATAATGCTAAATATAATAAAGAAGTTTCACACGGAATTATCAACAGCCAAAGTTAGATACATATTTTAGTAAAGAACTTTTGAGGTTATTATGCATTTCAATATGGCAGTTTTCAGGTATTTAATATTTTATGACATGTCCAGGTTGAATAAAATCTCCCCTGTGAAAGTTTTTTTCTCAAAGAAATACTCATATTTTGCATCTTCATTGAATCTACCACAATAATATGGAATCTTTAACTAGTTTCTAAAATGGTCACATTATTGGAATTACGATTTCTTTTACATAATTGCTGTTTCTTTTTATAGATTTAATTCTATAATTTAAAAGAGATGTTACAGGGAGCAGGGCCCCTTGCTCTGGCCACCCAGCTAGCTTATACCCAAAATAATCACACAGAAACTGTATTAATTAAAATACTGCTTGGCCATTAACTCTAGCCTCCTATTGGCTAACTCTTACATCTTGATTTAACTCATTTCTATTAGTCTGTGTTCACCATGATTTCATGGCTTACCGGGAAAGATTTAGCATATCTAACTTGGCATCTCCATGGCGGCTTTCTCCTCTGTTTTCTTACTCCCAGAATTCAGTTCTATCTTCTCCACCTAAGTTATGCCCTATCAGGCCAAGCAATTTCTTTATAGATTAACCTATGAGAGCAACACATAATCAGAAGGACATCCTACATCAGAGAGAATTTAAAAAAAATAAAAGTTCCTTATAGTCCTTAAATATACATAATCTAAAATATTTTCTATAG
>NW_026075145.1:0-1487 GCF_014885135.2 Alexandromys fortis
AGGTCCTGAGTTCAATTCCCAGCAACCACATGGTGGCTCACAACCATCTGTAATGAGATCTGGTGCCCTCTTCTGGCCTGCATACATACACACAGACAGAACATTGTATACATAATAAATAAATAAATAAATAAATAAATAAATAAATAAATAAATAGTCTATTCTATATGGTTAATGGTAGAATATAAACCAAATTTAATATAGTCTCTGTTCCTTAGAGTAGTGTATGTGTTTAGGTTTAGGCTTGAAGGTAAGTTAGATAAAAAAATGGTAGAAGCCTGTTTTGCAGGTTTCAAAGCATTGATTGACAAATGGGCCATATTCTAAAACCAGCTGACCAATAACAAAATGGTCTTATTTGGCATTTTTCCTTTGACATGAGATACCTTTCGGCACTACCTTTGCTACTGACTGGATGTAGTCACATTCATGGGAAGTGCTGTCACTGTCACGCAGTATAGATTTGCCCAGTAAATAGTCTCAGTGGTGTCTGGTATCAGACAATTTCTTTGTTGTGTTTTAAGATGATATATTGTTTCCTTTTATACATTTAGTGATAAAAACCTACAAGAAGTAGTCACTATTAAGTGAGTTAACTGGCATTTGTCTCAAGCTTTGAAAATAAATTGGAAATTAAACATTGTTTAATACTCTAATAGTAATTTTATAATCAATTTAAAATCAGTCAAGTCCTTGAAAATAGTGGAGTAATTAGAATGGTGAGAGATGAAAAACTGCTTGAATGAGTAGACAGATTTCCTTATTTTCCAGTGTGTGCTTGTCTGGTTCATTTTCAGGTTTAGTTACAAGAAGATAACTGTTGAAAGTTAGCTCTTTAATGGGAAATTAAAATATTGAAGATATTTGGCTAATATCCTCAGTTTTGATGTTTCCTATGTCTTACCTGAGGTGAAGACAGAGATTATAATTGAATCATTAAGGAGTCCCAAGTTGCTTCCTTAATAGAAGGAAAGAAATTAAAAACCTGGACATAGATTAGAGTTTTCTATGCCAAGAGTGTAGAAGAGTTGGCCTGGCTGTTAAGTAATAACAGCTGCTAGCATTATTGAGCATTTATATAATACATACTCTTTCATGTGGTATACTTTGTTTCTTTTTATTTTTAAAATTACATTTATGTGGGCTGGAGAAATGGCTCAGCAGTTAAGAGCACACTGACTGTTCTTCCAGAGGACCCGGGTTCAATTCCCTGCACCCACATAGCAGCCTACAACTCTCTGTAACTCCAGTTCCAGGGGAACTGACATTCATGTCAAAACACCAATAAACATAAAGTAAAAATAAATAAATTTTAAGAAATTACATTTATGTATATATTGTGTGATGACCCACATGGTGGAGATCAGAGAACTTTGAGTCAGTGTCCTTCTTTGTGGGTCCCTGGGGATTGAACACATATTATCAGTCAGAAGTCTTAACCGCTAAGCCATCTCACTAGTCTGTCTTACTTTTCTTTTCTTTTTTT
>NW_026075146.1:0-1490 GCF_014885135.2 Alexandromys fortis
CATTACAGATGGTTGTGAGCCACCATGTGGTTGCTGGGAATTGAACTCAGGACCTTTGGAAGTGCAGGCAGTGCTCTTAACCTCTGAGCCATCTCTCCAGCCCCGGCAAGACCTTTTCTATTCTTTGTTTCTTACTATTTTATCCTCAGTATCTAGTACAGAATCTGCTACAGTGTAGGCTCTTTTAAAAACATTTGTTTGTGTTATGGTGTGGGCTGTGTGTGCATGTCATTGCATATATATATAGAGGTTAGAGATTGACTCTTAGGAGTTAGTTTTCTCTTTCACCATGTGGGTCCTAGAGATTCAACTCAGGTCTTCATGCTTGGTAGCAAGAGCCTTTAGCTGCTGAATCATCTCAGCTATTCATGGTAAAGTCATCATAAATATTTGTTTGGTAAGTAAATTTCAGAACTGCCTATTTGATAACTATGATATGTCAGAATAATAGTAAGAAGCACATAAGTCAATGATGGGGAAATGACTCACTGTGTCATATGCTCACTTCGCAAGCATGAGGACCTGAGCTCAGTTTCTGAGCACCCACATTCCCGTCATCCAGGGGTGGCAGCCTGCACCTATAATTGCAGCAGAGAGAGACAAAAGAAAAAAATCCCTGGAGCTTGCTGACAGCCATTCTAAACAGATGGTGAGCTCTAGTCTTAGTGATGTTTCAAAAACAAAATGGAAGCCGGGTGGTGGTGGCACATGCCTTTAATTCCAGAACTTGGAAAGCAGAGGCAGGCGGATATCAGTGAGTTCAAGGCCAGCCTGGTCTACAAAGTGAGTTCCAGGACAGATAGGGCTGTTACACACACAGAAACTGTGTCTCTAAAAACAAAACAAAAACAACAAAACAAACAAATAAACAAACCAAAAACAAAATAGAGACCAATAAAACAAGACAACTGACTACTGACCTCTAAATGCACATATGTGGGTATGCACACAAATACAGTTGCAGAGAATGCCTGCCTTGTGCTAGATGGGTCTGGGGGTTGATAACTCTTCAAGATGGAAAAGTCAGAGTTGTGTAGTAGGGGCTAGAAAGATGGCTCAGCAGTTCCTAGCACTGGCTACTTTTCTAGAGGACTCAGGTTTAATCTTCAGCACCCACGTGATGGCTCAAAACATTCTATAACTCCAGTCCCAGGGTTCTCATGCCCTCTTCTGGCCTCCTTAAGAACTGCATGCATGTAGTGCACAGACATACATGAAGGAAAAACATTCATATACACAAAAAAAAATATAAAACTTTTAAATTGCATTATAGGCTGTTTCTATTTTATCTTCCCTAGTGTTTATCATCATTTCTGTGTTTTGAGAATTGTTTTGAGATTATATATTTAAACTATCATAGCCAAAAGTTATATATACATTTTAAAAAAAAATCATCTGAGGGGCTGGAGAGATGGCTCAGAGGTTAAGAGCACTGACTGCTCTTCCAGAGGTCCTGAGTTCAATTCCCAGCAACCACATGATGGCTCACA
>NW_026075147.1:0-1465 GCF_014885135.2 Alexandromys fortis
AGGCATCCTCCGGAATATTAACCTTCATCAGGCGATGAAAGGAGACAGAGACAGAGACCCACATTGGAGCACCGGACTGAAACCTCAAGGTCCAAATCAGGAGCAGAAGGAGAGAGAGCACGAGCAAGGAACTCAGGACCGCGAGGGCTGCACCCACACATTGTTATTAACTTCTAACAACATTTACTTTTTAATTTTAGACTGTTTATTATAGCTTAATAGATGACTTCATGGCCCACTCTTTTATAACCTACTGGAAAAGAGGAGTTTGATAGAGGTAATTCTGATCTCATAATACAAAGTGAGACTGGCTTCATGATAATGAACTCAAAGAAAAGATCTTTTTTTTTTTTTTTTCAGAACTAGGTCATGAGGTATTTTTGGAAATCAAGCACTTGAGTAATCCAGGGAAAGAGCAAAGTTTGGGTGTACTAACCACATGTGATGCCAAAACCTTACAGTTTATGGGTAATAAGAGGCATTGTATTTGCATTATTTTTCTCATTTTGAAGATATTAGCAAATTATTTCATCTTAACTTTTCTAAGATTACACCATTTCTGAGCAAGAATGTAAAAGTCCACATTTCCTCTCTTTCTGAAGGAATTAAGCATGAGTAGCTGTGCCACCACACTCATCACAATGTCTGTCCCCCAAAGAGCCAAGCTTGGACTCCATTCTGGAGAATCCCATTAAAAGAGAAAGGGTCATATGAAAAAGCATAGCAAAAAGGTACATTTCATGTAGGCACAGTGAGAGAGGGACATTGAAATCCAGTGACTCCCTTGAGTCCAGCCCTAGAGCCCTGAAATGAGATTAAAGCTTAAAGAGAGGCCCAAGGATAAGTACAATCAAGGAATCTCTGTCAAAGCTCTTACAGAAATGAGCTGAGGCGATTATTCTCCACGTTGTGTCACTTGCTGACAATCGAATTCTCAAATTATTGATTTAGAGCTTTCTTTTAGTTTTTTTGCATGTCTTTATTTAGCCTTTTAAAAGTAAAGTATTACTCTTCATTTGCCTCATAATTTAAATAATATTACCTAAAAACTAAAATTTCTGTTCTATCTTATTTTTATCACTTAAAATATTAAATTACAATCTTAATTTTTGGAGAAAAATAGAAGTGTTACAATCCCAAAGGGGAACAGCCAGTGTTAGATATTCACCTAGTTGTTTTTTACCAACGTTTCATTGGTATTTCTTTTCAATTTGCATGGCAAATAATGCTTTTCAAAGATTTATAATTCTTGCTAAAATTGGTGGTGCATGTCTGTAATTTTAGCACTCCAGGGTCTGAAAGAAGGGTCACAGGTTCTAGGTCAACCTGAGAAACATAGTAAGATATTATAAAAGTTAAAAATTAAATTCAGTAACATCTCAAGAATTCTTTTATTTATTTATTTATTTATTAAATATTTCTGCCTCCTCCCCTCCACCGCCTCCCATATCCCTCCCCCTCCCCC
>NW_026075148.1:0-1485 GCF_014885135.2 Alexandromys fortis
TGGTTGTGAGCCACCATGTGGTTGCTGGGAATTGAACTCAGGACCTTTGGAAGAGCAGGCAATGCTCTTAACCACTCAGCCATCTCTCCAGCCCCTCTAGCTAGCTCTTATCTCCTAAACTAACCCATCTCTATTAGTCTGAGCATCACCACAGGGTCGTGGTCCATCAGCAAAGTTTCGGCAGGCTCCTCTCCTGTGGCGGCTTCTTGACTTCTCCTGACTCCTCCTACTCTCTATATCTTTTCCAGCCTGGCTATATTTTGTTAAACCATTGGCCGAAAGCAGCTTCTTTATTCATTAACCAATAAAAGCAACACATATACAGAAGGACTTCCCACACCACACCTATGCTCTCCTGGTTTCTAGAACCTGCAGGGGTAGAAGGGAATCTACGTTTGCTGGAAGTTCTGTTTCTGAATGCACAATGCAGGGGCTTCTGAAGAATTCTGATACCAGGGGCTCAGATCATAGCTATTCACCTGCTGTTTGACTTTGGGCAAGCTGCTTTGATTCTCTGACCCTGAAGATGCTCCTTGGGATAATTTCACTCTTCTAGTTGGAAGCAAGGACAGATGTCTGTTAGCAGTGGAGGCAGGGTCTAGAGGGGCGCCCTGGGACAGCTGGAGGCAGGGTCTGGAGGGGGCGCCCTGGGACAGCTGGAGGCAGGGCCTCAGGGCGCCCTGGCACAAGGCCTTTTAGAAAATGAAGGGTGCCCCTGAACTCCTTCCTTACTGCTTGGGGGTCTGCGTGTATTCCATGGGCAGGATAGGTGGTGCTGTTCTGGATGTCCCATGGGACCACACCGAAGTCTTTTCAGCAACTTATGATTTAAAGCAGATGTCTTTGGAGCACTTGGATGAGAGTTTGCACACGTGCATAAAATGGGAAAAAAAAAAAAAACCTGTGCCTGGCAATGGTCATAATTGTACTCTTAGGTTCTGGTTAGCAGGAAATTGTACTGAGCATGCAATAACTACAGTCCTGAAACTCTGGTTAATGGCAGAAAGGGGAGTCATAAAACACCAGGGCATTTTGTGATAGAGTTTTCCTGAGTGCCTGCCCTAGAACACAGAACACACAATGCTCTCTGAGATAAAAGGAGTCCATAGTTGGAAAGGGGGAGGGCGAAGTAGGGCTAAGAAGTGTTTCTTAGCTATGTTGGTGCCTCCCCCAGCTCTCATGAGAATTGCAGCAGTAAGAAAACTCAGAACTCAGAATTTGCTACACTCATTTGAACAGGTGGTGGTTATTAAAATCCAGGGGGCAGAGGCAGAGAAATGCAGCTAGTAACATTGGGTGTGTTATTAGGGCTAGATGGATGGGTTCGAGATGGGGGTGGGTAGATCTTCCTGGAAATATCTCAAGAGAGAAATAGAGCAGAGGGAAATTATTTGGCCATGTGAGTAGTTTTTAATCTCTGTTTAAAAGATTTCCTCAACTCTCAACTTTTTTTTTTTTTTTTTTTTTTTTTTTTTTTTTTTTTTT
>NW_026075149.1:0-1446 GCF_014885135.2 Alexandromys fortis
CCCCCCCCCCCCCCCGCCCCAGTTACAGGCGCTCCTTATCCTTCCTGCAGGCTCGGAGTTGGCTGAAGAGGGCAGGGCAAGCTGAGGACAGTGGGACAGTGGCCCCCTCAGCTTCAGTGCCCCATTGACAAGTTTTATCATGCAGGAATGATAGAACTTGGGGGGGTTGGGAAGGAGATGATAGAGATTGCCCCAGAGTCCTGTGCTGGCCTGGGAGCACCCCTCACTTCAGCCAGATGCCAGCCCTGCTGGGGAATGGCTAGACACTAACAGCAATTACGAGAGGCTGAGTGAAGGGGGCGTGAAGTGAGAATGGAAGTTGCATCTACCCAGACGCAGTGGGCAAATGCTGTCAGATGCCAAGTAATACCCAGACACATGGCAAGGACACTCAGAAGCTTGCTTTGGAAATTGCAATCCTAATTTCACATTATAAGAAGGAACTGGCAAGTGTCCTGGGGAAGAATCAAACCAACTTGGCACAATTTGCCATCTATTACAATAACATATATTCTTACGAGATTGGGTGAGTAAATCTTAATAAAGTTCTGCTGGGATAAAAATCACCTCAGTGAGATTACTAGTTTTGCAGCACTATTTTACATTATTGCTCAAACTTGATAAGTCTCTAATTTGTCTATATAAAATCAAAGATGGTCCCGAGAGCCACACTGTATCTGTTGCCCATTGGTCTAAACACACCGTGTGTCTGTGCAAGACGCAATGCCTGTGTGCCTGCAGTCCATGAAACTCCCCTTCACTGTGCCCATGTGTCTCTGAGGTCCGACTTTAAGTTAGCTGTAAAGTAAAATATCCATCTAATAATAAATACCATCATATATTATTCTTAGGCAACTTTTAATGGGAGTGGTGTAAAATATCTATATGGCTTACAGTCCTGGGCTAAATCTTTAGTGCATACTGACATGATATTTGTGTTACTGCTTATCAGGCTCCATCAGACGTGTTAGTTTATTTTCGTAGGCGGTCTGTTCGGCGAGAGCAGATTTGAAAGTCACTAGAGCACAGGGCAATGCTGACAAGTGTGTTCTAGACACCAGTGGCTGTTAGTTCTGGACTGAACAGGACGCTGCAGGGTGCTTTTTCTTTGCCTTTGCCTTTCTATAGGTTCCAAGAAAAGTAGTTTATATTGTCGCGTGTTTTGTCTAACTCGGGTCCTCTGCTGCGTCTTTCGTATGCTGTTATACAATATTGTCATGATCATCCTGTATTGAATGGCCTAGCCTCACGTCTACTTCACTCGTGAAAAAATTAAAGTTTAAAGAGTTTAAATAAAGCCGGGTGGTGGTGGCGCACGCCTTTAATCCCAGCAGCACTCGGGAGGCAGAGGCAGGCGAATTTCTGTGAGTTTGAGGCCAGTCTGGTCTACAAGAGCTAGTTCCAGGACAGGAACCAAAAGCTACAAAGAAACACTGTCTCAAAAAT
>NW_026075150.1:0-1463 GCF_014885135.2 Alexandromys fortis
TCCCCAGGGGCATAGAGCATAGTAGGCACTCAGTCCCCAGGGGCATAGCGCATAGTAGGCACTCCTCCATCCCCAGAACAGTTAACTGAGGAAAGGGTTGACACGACCTGGAAGATTGTATACAGGAGATAGGGTTTGGGTTTTGCTTAAGGCATGGCAAGGATGTTGAGAGGAGAGGAGAGGCAAGGTACAAGGGACTCACTCCAAGGTATACACCTCTTTTCTCAAGTGTCTAGTGTTGTGTATCTTGATCCTAGGAGTCACAATTCGCTGGGGATGAGCTTTGAGGTTGCAAAGCCTCAAGCCATTCCGTCTGGTTTGCTTGCAGTTTAAGATGTGACCTCATACCTGCCTGCTGCCACACTTCCCAGCCATGGGCTCTTTTCCCCTCAGAACCAGATAAACCCTTCCTTCTGTAAGTTGCTTTGGTTATGGTGTTTTATCATGAAGATAGAAAAGTAAACTAGTGTGTTGGGAAGACGGCTCAGTGGGTAGGAGCACTGGCTGCTGTTCCAGAGGATCTGGGTTCAATTCTCAGTGCCTGCATGGCAGCTCAACTGTCTGCAACTCCAGTTCCAGAAGATCCGACAGCTTCACACAGACGTACATACAGGAAAACGCTCACCAATGCACATGAAATAAAAATTTAAAAAAGAAAAGTAGACTAATACAGCTGTCTAGTAGCAAGACAAAGAAAAGTAGTTCGGTGAGTGGTGTCCAAACCCTTGAAGGGACTTTAGAGCAATCCTAATAGCGCACACTAAATTGGGTCCTCTGCCAGCATCTGTAACAAGCCAGTTTTTACCCTTACTTAACTCTGAGCCTTTCTGGGAAGTTAAACCAGCTTCCTGGAGAATTATACGCCATTGGTCAAAATCGAGTCCAGTGGTATGAAAGCCTAAAACAACCCAAAATTCACAACCTTTGACGATACAGTATAAGTAAACCTAAATTTTGCCTAATCTGACCCTGGTTTTACTTTGCCAACCATTTCTTATGTATCAGGAAGAAGAGGGCTGGGCAGTGTTGGCACATAGCTTTAATCCCAGCACTCGGGAGGCAGAGGCATGCGAATCTCTGTGATTCTGAGACCCTGTATGGTCTACATAGTGAGTTCCAGAACAACCAGAGCTGCACAGTTAGACCCTGTCTCTGGAAAAAGAAAAAGAAAGAAGAGGCAGCGATTTCTGAGGAAGGGAGAGAAGTACGTACTCACCTAGCTATTAGCCTGGTCACTTTAGATCCTGTGTTGGATAAAAAAAACGAGTTGAGCTTGGTGGTAAATGCCTGTAACCCCAGCATTTGGGAGGTAGATGCAGGAGGAGAAGGACTTCAAGGTCATCCTCTGTGTCATATTGAGTTCAAGGTCATCCTGGGCTACTTGAGAGAGCCCTGTCTCAAATACCATAAAGGTTTTCTTTCTTTCTTCTTTCTTTTTTTTTTTTTTTTTTTTTTTGGTTTTT
>NW_026075151.1:0-1470 GCF_014885135.2 Alexandromys fortis
GTCTATGATATTTCCAAAAATGACTAGAATGCTATTGTATTATAGGTTGAGTTGGTTCAATTTAATGTGAACATGGCTCTGGTATGTGATGTTCAGAGAGATGATGAACTATTGCTTCTGGGTATGCCCGTGAGGGTCTCTGGAAAAAAACCAGCTTCTCAATTGGTGGACTAGGAAATGGAGATGACTTTCCTCATTCTGTGTATGCACAATCTTATCAGCCAAGGGCACAAATAATAATAATAAAAAAACTGACAGGAAAATTCATTCCTTGTATAGTGGTATTTCTGGTACTTAGGAATTTGGAGCAGACTTGATTGAACTATATCTCCAGCTGTCTAGTTTTAGATATTGAAAAAGTAGGAACAGATAAGTCTGTTTCTATTCCACAGACTTATAAAGTCTGTTCCTATAGAGAACTCTGACTCATACACAAACCTTTAGTAGTGACTTAACAAAATAAGACTAGTAACTGGGCTATGTACCCAGGTCTTTATCAGCTCTATTAAAATCTTGTAACCATTGCTTACCTGTTAGCTGTATAAGTTTAGGAAAATTGCCCGGTCTTTCTGTGTATTAATGTTTTTCATCTATAAAATGGGAAAACAGAGCAGCTACCTCATGTAGTTGTTTTGTAGGCTAACTAGTGTCTGAGTCACTGTAATCCCTCAAACTCATTGGTGTTATCAATATTACTAATTATATCTTCTATTTTTTTTATTAAAAATTTCCACCTCCTCCCCGCCTCCCTTTTCCTTCCCCCTCCCCCCACTCCCCTCTCCAGTCCTAAGAGCAGTCAGGGTTCCCTGCCCTGTGGGAAGTCCAAGGTCCTCCCCCCTCCATCCAGGACTAGGAAGGTGAGCGTCCGAACAGGCTAGGTTCCCACAAAGCCAGTAAATGCAGTAGTATTAAAACCCAGTGCCATTGTCCTTGGCTTCTCAGCAGCCCCCCTCATTGTCCGCCATGTTCAGAGAGTCCGATTTTATCCCATGCTATTTCAGTCCCAGTCCAGCTGGCCTTGGTGAGTTCAACCCCACGGTCTCAGTGGGTGGACGCACCCCTCACTGTCCTGACTTCCTTGCTCATGTTCTCCCTCCTTCTGCTCCTCATTTGGACCTTGGGAGCTCAGTCCAGTGCTCCAATGTGGGTCTCTGTCTCTATCTCCACTCATCGCCAGATGAAGAAGGTTCTATGGTGATATGCAAGATATTCATTAGTATGGCTATAGGATCGGGCCATTTCAGGCTCTCTGTCCTCAACTGCCCAAAGACCTAGCTGGGGACATCTCTCTGGACCCCTGGGAATCCCTCTAGAGTCAAGACTCTTGCCAACCCTAAAGTGGCTCCTTTAATTAAGATATAAACTTCCCTGCTCCCATATCCACCCTTCCTTTATTCCAACCATCCCATTCTCCCAAGCTCTCCCCGTCCTCCCCTTCTCACTTTTCTCTCCCCATCTCCCCTTACCCCC
>NW_026075152.1:0-1484 GCF_014885135.2 Alexandromys fortis
AGATATTCCAGTTTTGTGGACTATAGAATTTAAAACAATGTTCTTATGAATCCCCAAATTTCTTCAGTATCAGTTGCAATGTTTTTGATTTTGTCTTTGATTTTAAATAGTTTGGATCCTCTCTCTCTCTTGGTTAATATAGTTAAACGCTTGTCAGATCTCTTAATTTTTCCAAGGAACCAAGTCTTCTTTTCATTGATTTGTTGTATTTTTGATGTACTTCATTCCTGTTTCATTAATTTCAGTCATAATTTCAATTACCCTTTCCCATCTATTCTTTTCGGTTGTTCCTTTTGATTTTTGCCGAGGCCTTTAGGATCATCATTAAGTTATGTATTTCAGATCACTACAATTTTTTATGTGGGTACTTAGTGCTACAAAGATTCCTCTTATATCTGCCTTCATTGCATTCCATAGTTTATGATATATTTTGTTTTAATTTTTATTAAATTATATGAACATTTTAATTTCCTTCTTTATTTCTCCCTTGATGCATTTTATTTTATTAGCATGTTCTTTGGCCTTTATATTTTATGTGCTCTCTGCCTTTTCTATTGTTGTTGGTATCTAGCTTTATTCTTTGTGGCCATAGAGAATAAAGGATGCCACGTCAGTTATCCTAAATCTGTTGATACTTGCTTTGTGTTCTAATACGTAGGAAATTTTCAAAAAAGCTTTATGAAACGCTAAGAAGGAAGTATACTCTTTAGTATTTTGGCAGAATGTTCTGTAAATGCTTATTTAAGCAATTTGATTCATTATTTCACTTAACTTAAAAAGTAATTCTGTTTAGTTCTTGTCTGTTAGTGATAGTAGAGTCCTGAAGTCACCCAGGATGACTGAATTTGATTCAATCTGTGGTTTTGATTTAATAGTGTGCCTCATAAAATTTCGTGCACCTGTTTTTAGTGCATAGATGTTTATAAATTTATGTCCTTCTCTATTGCTTCTGACTAGCTTTTAAGTGCTTTTAAGTTCATTTTTACCAATCATTGGAATAGGTTTTGCCTATGTGTTTTTCAAAATGTGGTGGCTAATATTAGTTGTCAACTGACTACATCAGAAATTATGCAAAATCTAAAAAGCTGGACACATCTGTGCAGGATTTTGTCTTTGATTGGATTACTTGAGGTGGGAAGACGCATTTAAATGTAAACCATTAGAAATCAGAAAACTCATCTTAAATATTGTCCACATCTTCTGGTGGCTGCCTACATAAAAGACGTGAAAAAAAAAAAAAACCGAAGCTTTCTTTTGTTTCCTGCATTCCTTTATTCTCACTCGCTAGTTCATCTATCTTGATTCTGGGGCATTTCTTCACTGATATTAGGAACTACATCTTCAGGATTACAATAAAAATCAAAAGATGACTAAGACATCCAGTCTCATGGACTGAACAATTACCAGATATCTGGTGTTCCTTTCAGGAGATATCTATTATTGTAAAAGCTAGACCAGAGCCTGTAAGACAATCTAAAAATTAT
>NW_026075153.1:0-1485 GCF_014885135.2 Alexandromys fortis
GGGCTGCCAACCCCGAACTGCCAGGTGGGCACTGCCCATAGGTTCACGCATATGCAGGCAGCTGATAATCATTGCGTGATCATAGCATAGGTCAGACTTTAGCCATCTCAGGAGTTGATTATACATCTCCATCAGGTGTGACACCACGTAGCTCGCTACAGTTCCCCCTTTTTGTTTTGTAAAGCTACAGGCAAGGGTAGAGGTCTGATCTCTGTTAAAAATGGAACATGTGCTAGTGTCCGTCCAGGTGTCATTCACTCAGAGAACACTAGACCTGTCCGGTGTCTTTTTACAGAGGTGGGAGTTAGACACCAACCCACATGCAATCAGACTTGCTCTTCTTGAGGTTGATGTATGCTTACCTCAAGTGCAGTGCGCAAGCCTCGCATCCTGTGCTCACTTATAACCAAGCTTGTGGGGACTGTCCTGCTTCAATAGCCGTGAAGGCCTGAATGATCATAACTGCATTGTGATGCCGTGAAACCCTTATGTGACAGGCGCACCATAGGCATACCAGGGAGGCAAGCACCATTAAGCCTCGTTAGGGCTCCTACTCCCACCCACTCCTTCAGATGATCCATGGCTATGATGATCCAGGTCATGGCGAACTGGCATCAGCTTGGGAAAGGCTGACAGAATCCCCCACGGCAGCTCCACCATCACTTTCTCCATTGAGTGGGTGAGGAACAGGCACAGGATCCCCAGACATATCCGTAACATCCTTTTCTGCCTCTTCCTCATCATCATCAGACTCTGAGTGAGTGGAAATATCCGACTCCTCCAGTTCTGACAGATTAGTATGTAAACCTGTTTTTCTTTTTCCTGGGTCCTTTTTCCTTGTTCTTTTACCTGACCCAGCGTCAAACCTAACTTTTTTACAGGCTGTTCTCTCAGATCTCTCCTCCTGTTGAATCTCTAAGGCAGCCTGGCTATTCTCTATTGCTTCATTATGCCTTTGGTCTTTCAAGCAACACCACAGTAGCTTGCAAACTGACCTGACTCCTTTAAGAGCTAAAAAAAAAAATTGGATGCGAAGGTGAAGCGCCCACTAAAACAAATATTAAATTCTTACAATTTTACTTTTAATCCGTCCACTTTTTGTCGTGGTTCTGCTACCTTGTTCTCCCTTTTCCTATTGGTGAGAACAAAAAACCAGCCTTACCTGAGGACTGTCGGTGTACCCCCTGACTGCAGCAAGTTCTGGGCTCCACGGAGAGAGGTTTGGAGGTTCCCCGCACGAGGCCACCAATTGTTGTGTCCACCCTCGTCCTGCAAGGAAAAACACAACACCCAGAGCTCTTCTTGCAGCAGTTTTCAGGACTTTATTCACAACAATCTTTCTCCTTCTCCTTCTCTCTTTCCCTCTCTTTACCCTCTCTCTCGGGCAAACCTCTCTCAGCCCTTAAGTAGGCATGGGCTGCCAACCCCGAACTGCCAGGTGGGCACTGCCCATAGGTTCACGCATATGCAGGCAGCTGATAATCA
>NW_026075154.1:0-1468 GCF_014885135.2 Alexandromys fortis
CCCCCCCCCCCCCCCCCCCGCTTCCTCTGTGTTCCCAGGATGGGAGGGTGCTGACGTGTTGGGGAACTATGTCTGAAACACACTCTCAAGTCAAGCATGGGCACAGCAGAACTCTTTCTGTGACTGTGCCCGGAACAGCGCGGGCTTCAGGTTGGCGCACACTCACTAAATGTCTGGAATGAATGAATTCCTGTTCCTTTTTGTTTAGACTGTTGGCTTGAACGCAGGAGGGAAAGAAGCTGGGAATGTTTTAGTTGACCCAACAAGACCAGGAAAGCACAAGGAAGGATTGGTCAACCTAACAAGAGCCCGCCCCTTCTGCGATTTGGAATTTGCATGCGCCAGCGGATTTGACTAGCAGAGGGGGAGGTGCGGCGCTCCCCGTCACTCGGCGAGCGTTTGAACTGCTGCCGAGGAATAGTCAAGGCACTATAAATAACTTCATAATAAATTTAAACAGCTGTAGCCAGCTGCTCCGTACTCATCACTTTGCAGTGATCTCCACGACTGCGCTTCGCAGCCCCCTCGTTAATCAAAACCGAGATTGTTCAGAGCTGAGGCGTCCTTACTGGTTCTCTGGTTGCAGGTGGAGTCGTCTCCAGGGACTCCATTGGCATTCCAGGCGTAGGCCTTTATAGTATAGAGAGTCCCAGCATCCAAGCTGCTGAAGGTCAAGGAGGTGTTTGTAGTATTCTCCTTCCAAATTCTCCCCAAGCCATTGGCTCGCATGATAGACACAGAGAAGCCGATTGCCATATACACGGCATCCCACCTCACAAGGATGGAGTCTGGACTTGGAGAGCCAACTTCCAGAACGGGGGCCGCCAAGACTGTTAGTAAAAACAAAATGAGACCATGAATGCGTTTTATAGAACTCTGTAGAGAATAATTCAGATTATCGAGGAATAAATAAATGCAGGCGGATTCTCTCTATAATTCATATTATAACGGCAGAGTTCATTTAATAATTGCTCATTGGATCTGAGGATGTAGCCCGGTGGCAGAGGGCTTGTCTGTGGTCCACTCCACAGTGCGACTTTTAGGAAAGCTATTTAAGTCTATACTAGTAAGAAATGATTTGGCAGGAAATGTGGACTCTCAAGCCAGGAGTGGTGGTGCACACTTATAATTCCAGCAGTCAGGAAGCTGAGACAGGAGAATTGCTTTGAGTTTAAGGCCAGGTTAGGCAACCCTGTCTCAAAAAAATCCGAGGTACAAAGACACTAGAAAACACCAGGCAATACTTTCAACTTGCAGTTGATCAGAGGTTAGATAGAGTATCCATATAAATGAATACAGAAAATGATTATTTTTTGTGGGTGTTTTACTCCTTTGGCTTTTTGAGGGGCCCACAACAGCTCCCAAATAAATCACACATGGAGGCTTATTCTTAATTATAAATGCCTGACCTTACTTGCTACCCAGCTTTTCTTTTTCTTTTCTTTTTTTTTTTTGGGGGGGGGGGTTC